>NW_026600822.1:78207-118233 GCF_029448725.1 Salvelinus fontinalis | reverse complement strand
TGCCTGACCAGCTGATCATCAGTGGACTCTACACAGACTGCCTGACCAGCTGAGTCATCAGTGGACTCTACACAGACTGCCTGACCAGCTGCATCATCAGTGGACTCCACACAGACTGCCTGACCAGCTGAGTCATCAGTGGACTCTACACAGACTGCCTGACCAGCTGCATCATCAGTGGACTCCACACAGACTGCCTGACCAGCTGAGTCATCAGTGGACTCTACACAGACTGCCTGACCAGCTGAGTCATCAGTGGACTCTACACAGACTGCCTGACCAGCTGAGTCATCAGTGGACTCTACACAGACTGCCTGACCAGCTGCATCATCAGTGGACTCCACACAGACTGCCTGACCAGCTGCATCATCAGTGGACTCCACACAGACTGCCTGACCAGCTGCATCATCAGTGGACTCCACACAGACTGCCTGACCAGCTGAGTCATCAGTGGACTCTACACAGACTGCCTGACCAGCTGAGTCATCAGTGGACTCTACACAGACTGCCTGACCAGCTGAGTCATCAGTGGACTCTACACAGACTGCCTGACCAGCTGAGTCATCAGTGGACTCCACACAGACTGCCTGACCAGCTGAGTCATCAGTGGACTCTACACAGACTGCCTGACCAGCTGAGTCATCAGTGGACTCTACACAGACTGCCTGACCAGCTGAGTCATCAGTGGACTCTACACAGACTGCCTGACCAGCTGAGTCATCAGTGGACTCCACACAGACTGCCTGACCAGCTGAGTCATCAGTGGACTCTACACAGACTGCCTGACCAGCTGAGTCATCAGTGGTCTCTACACAGACTGCCTGACCAGCTGAGTCATCAGTGGACTCTACACAGACTGCCTGACCAGCTGAGTCATCAGTGGTCTCCACACAGACTGCCTGACCAGCTGCACATGGAACAAGAGGAAACATATGAATGTAATCAGCACTAGCCTTGTCTGGGCTTTAATCCCCTGTCCGTCTGTCTGCTGCCCCACAGTTTCCAACAGTCGCACCGCTAACACTGCTTCTACCATGCAACTGGCCTCCATGTAGGCTCACAATGGTGTAAACACAGAGGTGTCTGTCAAGGTAAGGGTGTGTGAGACACAGGATGACCTGTTGTTATGTTTCACCAGAGAAGCAGGTCTGGTGAGGTCTAGCGATAACCCTTACCCCTGTCCTGCTCTGTCCCGCTCTGTCCCGCTCTGTCCTGCTCTGTCCCGCTCTGTCCTGCTCTGTCCCGCCCTGTCCCGCTCTGTCCCGCTCTGACCCGCTCTGTCCTGCCCCGTCTTGTCTGTCAATCACTAGAACATATGTCTGCTGAGAGCCAGATGGTTCAGGACTGTAGCTACGGAATTACTGGAGAGAGAGATGGGGGGGGGGGGGGGGGGGGGGTAGAAAGAGAGAGGGAGAGAGAGAAAAGGAGGGAGGGGGAAGGGGTAGAGAAATAGGGGGGAGAGGAGGGGAGAGACAGAAACAGAGACAGAGACAGAGAGAGAGAGAAGAATGGAGGGGGAAGTCGGGGAGAGAAAGAGGGGGAGGGAGGAGAGAGAGAGAGAGGAGGTAGGGGAAGGGGTGGAGAAAGAGGGGGAGGGAGGAGAGAGAGAGAGGAGGTAGTTGGAAGGGGGAGAGAAAGAGGGGGAGGGAGGAGAGAGAGAGAGAGGAGGTAGTTGGAAGGGGGAGAGAAAGAGGGGGAGGGAGGAGAGAGAGAGAGAGGAGGTAGTTGGAAGGGGGAGAGAAAGAGGGGGAGGGGGGAGAGAGAAAGAGAGAAACAAAGAAAGAGAGAGACGGGAGAGAGGGATAGGGAAAGAGAGAAGGATGGAGGGGGAGGGAGGGTGGGAGAAAGAGGGGGGGAGGGGGGGAGAGAAAGAAAGAGAGAGAAGGGAGAGAGAGCGAGAGAGAGAGGGGGAAGAAAGTGGGGAAAAGAGACAAAGTGAAAGAAATAGATGCAGTTATTTGACAATCAGACCCACATTGTCCGTTTCTGAGTCAATCTAAACCTGTAAAACCAATTTGTGATGTCACCCATCTGTCTGTCTGTCCAGTTCACCATGAGGATAGAGGTTCCTCATCTCTACTGGGTCATTATGGATGTTGACTTGTTAAAATCCATCAATGAAAGGCTTGCCAAACTTGATATCTTGGATATATTACGAGAAGACATCAATGCATTACGTGCCAGTCTAGAATTCAGCCAGTCTAGAATTCAGCCAGTCTAGAATTCAGCCAGTCTAGAATTCAGCCAGTCTAGAATTCAGCCAGTCTAGAATTCAGCCAGTCTAGAATTCAGCCAGTCTAGAATTCAGCCAGTCTAGAATTCAGCCAGTCTAGAATTCAGCCAGTCTAGAATTCAGCCAGTCTAGAATTCAGCCAACGTCAGATGGATCATCTAAGGAAAGAGAACACCGTGTTCTGTAAACTCTATTCATAGCAAGGTGGAGGTGGTGCAAAAGGAGAACAAACAACTTAAAGAAACCTTGCTTGGTGTACGGTGTCGATCAATACAGGAACAATCTAATATTCTCAGGGAAACCGGAGAATGACAACAGCAGAGGCTGTAACCCCCTGGCTATGTTAATCCAACTGTATCGGGACTCTAGAGTAACTCCCTGGCTATGTTAATCCAACTGTATCGGGACTCTAGAGTAACCCCCTGGCTATGTTAATCCAACTGTATCAGGACTCTAGAGTAACTCACTGGCTATGTTAATCCAACTGTATCAGGACTCTAGAGTAACTCCCTGGCTATGTTAATCCAACTGTATCAGGACTCTAGAGTAACTCCCTGGCTATGTTAATCCAACTGTATCAGGACTCTAGAGTAACTCCCTGGCTATGTTAATCCAACTGTATCAGGACTCTAGAGTAACTCCCTGGCTATGTTAATCCAACTGTATCGGGACTCTAGAGTAACCCCCTGGCTATGTTAATCCAACTGTATCGGGACTCTAGAGTAACCCCCTGGCTATGTTAATCCAACTGTATCGGGACTCTAGAGTAACCCCCTGGCTATGTTAATCCAACTGTATCAGGACTCTAGAGTAACTCCCTGGCTATGTTAATCCAACTGTATCAGGACTAGAGTAACCCCCTGGCTATGTTAATCCAACTGTATCAGGACTAGAGTAACTCCCTGGCTATGATAATCCAACTGTATCGGGACTCTAGAGTAACTCCCTGGCTATGTTAATCCAACTGCATCGGGACTCTAGAGTAACTCCCTGGCTATGTTAATCTAACTGTATCAGGACTAGAGTAACTCCCTGGCTATGTTAATCCAACTGTATCAGGACTCTAGAGTAACTCCCTGGCTATGTTAATCCAACTGTATCAGGACTCTAGAGTAACTCCCTGGCTATGTTAATCCAACTGTATCGGGACTCTAGAGTAACTCCCTGGCTATGTTAATCCAACTGTATCAGGACTCTAGAGTAACTCCCTGGCTATGTTAATCCAACTGTATCGGGACTCTAGAGTAACTCCCTGGCTATGTTAATCCAACTGTATCGGGACTCTAGAGTAACTCCCTGGCTATGTTAATCCAACTGTATCAGGACTCTAGAGTAACTCCCTGGCTATGTTAATCCAACTGTATCAGGACTCTAGAGTAACTCCCTGGCTATGTTAATCCAACTGCATCAGGACTCTAGAGTAACTCCCTGGCTATGTTAATCCAACTGTATCAGGACTCTAGAGTAACTCCCTGGCTATGTTAATTCAACTGGATCAGGACTCTAGAGTAACTCCCTGGCTATGTTAATTCAACTGTATAAGGACTCTAGAGTAACTCCCTGGCTATGTTAATCCAACTGTATCAGGACTCTAGAGTAACCCCCTGGCTATGTTAATCCAACTGTATCAGGACTCTAGAGTAACTCCCTGGCTATGTTAATCCAACTGTATCAGGACTCTAGAGTAACTCCCTGGCTATGTTAATCCAACTGTATCGGGACTCTAGAGTAACTCCCTGGCTATGTTAATCCAACTGAATCAGGACTCTAGAGTAACTCCCTGGCTATGTTAATCCAACTGTATCAGGACTCTAGAGTAACTCCCTGGCTATGTTAATCCAACTCCATCAGGACTCTAGAGTAACTCCCTGGCTATGTTAATCCAACTGTATCGGGACTGTAGAGTAACTCCCTGGCTATGTTAATCCAACTGTATCAGGACTCTAGAGTAACTCCCTGGCTATGTTAATCCAACTGTATCAGGACTCTAGAGTAACTCCCTGGCTATTTTAATCCAGCTACATCAGGACTCTAGAGTAACTCCATGGCTATGTTAATCCAACTGTATCAGGACTCTAGAGTAACTCCCTGGCAATGTTAATCTAACTGTATCAGGACTCTAGAGTAACTCCCTGGCTATGTTAATCCAACTGTATCAGGACTCTAGAGTAACTCCCTGGCTATGTTAATCCAACTGTATCAGGACTCTGGAGTAACTCCCTGGCTATGTTAATCCAACTGTATCAGGACTCTAGAGTAACTCCCTGGCTATGTTAATCCAACTGTATCAGGACTCTAGAGTAACCCCCTGGCTATGTTAATCCAACTGTATCAGGACTAGAGTAACTCCCTGGCTATGTTAATCCAACTGTATCAGGACTCTAGAGTAACTCCCTGGCTATGTTAATCCAACTGTATCAGGACTCTAGAGTAACTCCCTGGCTATGTTAATCCAACTGTATCAGGACTCTGGAGTAACTCCCTGGCTATGTTAATCCAACTGTATCAGGACTCTAGAGTAACTCCCTGGCTATGTTAATCCAACTGTATCAGGACTCTAGAGTAACTCCCTGGCTATGTTAATCCAACTGTATCAGGACTCTAGAGTAACTCCCTGGCTATGTTAATCCAACTGTATCAGGACTCTAGAGTAACTCCCTGGCTATATTAATCCAACTGTATCAGGACTCTAGAGTAACTCCCTGGCTATGTTAATCCAACTGTATCAGGACTCTAGAGTAACTCCCTGGCTATGTTAATCCAACTGCATCAGGACTCTAGAGTAACTCCCTGGCTATGTTAATCCAACTGCATCAGGACTCTAGAGTAACTCCCTGGCTATGTTAATCCAACTGTATCAGGACTCTAGAGTAACTCCCTGGCTATGTTAATCCAACTGTATCAGGACTCTAGAGTAACTCCCTGGCTATGTTAATCCAACTGTATCAGGACTCTAGAGTAACTCCCTGGCTATGTTAATCCAACTGTATCAGGACTCTAGAGTAACCCCCTGGCTATGTTAATCCAACTGTATCAGGACTAGAGTAACTCCCTGGCTATGTTAATCCAACTGCATCAGGACTTTAGAGTAACTCCCTGGCTATGTTAATCCAACTGCATCAGGACTCTAGAGTAACTCCCTGGCTATGTTAATCCAACTGTATCAGGACTCTAGAGTAACTCCCTGGCTATGTTAATCCAACTGTATCAGGACTCTAGAGTAACTCCCTGGCTATGTTAATCCAACTGTATCAGGACTCTAGAGTAACTCCCTGGCTATGTTAATCCAACTGTATCAGGACTCTAGAGTAACCCCCTGGCTATGTTAATCCAACTGTATCAGGACTAGAGTAACTCCCTGGCTATGTTAATCCAACTGTATCAGGAGTCTAGAGTAACTCCCTGGCTATGTTAATCCAACTGTATCAGGACTCTAGAGTAACTCCCTGGCTATGTTAATCCAACTGTATCGGGACTCTAGAGTAACTCCCTGGCTATGTTAATCCAACTGTATCAGGACTCTAGAGTAACTCCCTGGCTATGTTAATTCAACTGTATCAGGACTCTAGAGTCACCCCCTGGCTATGTTAATCCAACTGTATAAGGACTCTAGAGTAACTCCCTGGCTATGTTAATCCAACTGTATCGGGACTCTAGAGTAACTCCCTGGCTATGTTAATCCAACTGTATCAGGACTCTAGAGTAACTCCCTGGCTATGTTAATCCAACTGTATCAGGACTCTAGAGTAACTCCCTGGCTATGTTAATCCAACTGTATCAGGACTCTAGAGTAACTCCCTGGCTATGTTAATCCAAATGTATCAGGACTCTAGAGTAACTCCCTGGCTATGTTAATCCAACTGTATCGGGACTCTAGAGTAACTCCCTGGCTATGTTAATTCAACTGTATCAGGACTCTAGAGTAACTCCCTGGCTATGTTAATTCAACTGCATCAGGACTCTAGAGTAACTCCATGGCTATTTTTATCCAGCTATATCAGGACTCTAGAGTAACTCCCTGGCTATGTTAATCCAACTGTATCAGGACTCAGGAGTAACTCCCTGGCTATGTTAATCCAACTGTATCAGGACTCTAGAGTAACTCCCTGGCTATGTTAATCCAACTGTATCAGGACTCTAGAGTAACTCCCTGGCTATGTTAATCCAACTGTATCAGGACTCTAGAGTAACTCCCTGGCTATGTTAATCCAACTGTATCAGGACTCTAGAGTATCTCCCTGGCTATGTTAATCCAACTGTATCGGGACTCTAGAGTAACCCCCTGGCTATGTTAATCCAACTGTATCAGGACTCTAGAGTAACTCCCTGGCTATGTGAATCCAACTGTATCAGGACTCTAGAGTAACTCCCTGGCTATGTTAATCCAACTGTATCAGGACTCTAGAGTAACTCCCTGGCTATGTTAATCCAACTGTATCAGGACTCTAGAGTAACTCCCTGGCTATGTGAATCCAACTGTATCAGGACTCTAGAGTCACCCCCTGGCTATGTTAATCCAACTGTATCAGGACTCTAGAGTAACTCCCTGGCTATGTTAATCCAACTGTATCAGGACTCTAGAGTAACTCCCTGGCTATGTTAATCCAACTGTATCAGGACTCTAGAGTAACTCCCTGGCTATGTTAATCCAACTGTATCAGGACTCTAGAGTAACTCCCTGGCTATGTTAATCCAACTGTATCAGGACTCTAGAGTAACTCCCTGGCTATGTTAATCCAACTGTATCAGGACTAGAGTAACCCCCTGGCTATGTTAATCCAACTGTATCAGGACTAGAGTAACTCCCTGGCTATGTTAATCCAACTGTATCGGGACTCTAGAATAACTCCCTGGCTATGTTAATCCAACTGTATCGGGACTCTAGAGTAACTCCCTGGCTATGTTAATCTAACTGTATCAGGACTAGAGTAACTCCCTGGCTATGTTAATCCAACTGTATCAGGACTCTAGAGTAACTCCCTGGCTATGTTAATCCAATTGTATCGGGACTCTAGAGTAACTCCCTGGCTATGTTAATCCAACTGTATCAGGACTCTAGAGTAACTCCCTGGCTATGTTAATCCAACTGTATCGGGACTCTAGAGTAACTCCCTGGCTATGTTAATCCAACTGTATCAGGACTCTAGAGTAACTCCCTGGCTATGTTAATCCAACTGTATCAGGACTCTGGAGTAACTCCCTGGCTATGTTAATCCAACTGTATCAGGACTCTAGAGTAACTCCCTGGCTATGTTAATCCAACTGTATCAGGACTCTAGAGTAACCCCCTGGCTATGTTAATCCAACTGTATCAGGACTCTAGAGTAACTCCCTGGCTATGTTAATCCAACTGTATCAGGACTATTGATCTCCACTATAATGAATACATGCTCTATTGATCTCCACTATAATGAATACATGCTCTATTGATCTCCACTATAATGAATACATGCTCTATTGATCTCCACTATAATGAATACATGCTCTATTGATCTCCACTATAATGAATACATGCTCTAGTGATCTCCACTATAATGAATACATGCTCTATTGATCTCCACTATAATGAATACATGCTCTATTTATCTCCACTATAATGAATACATGCTCTATTGATCTCCACTATAATGAATACATGCTCTATTGATCTCCACTATAATGAATACATGCTCTATTGATCTCCACTCTAATGAATACATGCTCTATTGATCTCCACTATAATGAATTCATAATCTATTGATCTCCACTATAATGAATACATGCTCTATTGATCTCCACTATAATGAATACATGCTCTATTTATCTCCACTATAATGAATACATGCTCTATTGATCTCCACTATAATGAATACATGCTCTATTGATCTCCACTATAATGAATACATGCTCTATTGATCTCCACTCTAATGAATACATGCTCTATTGATCTCCACTCTAATGAATACATGCTCTAGCGATCTCCACTATAATGAATACATGCTCTATTGATCTCCACTATAATGAATACATGCTCTATTGATCTCCACTCTAATGAATACATGCTCTATTGATCTCCACTATAATGAATACATGCTCTATTGATCTCCACTATAATGAATACATGCTCTAGTGATCTCCACTATAATGAATACATGCTCTATTGATCTCCACTATAACTACATAGACCTATAGTCCTGCTCTTACATAGACCTACAGTCCTGCTCTTACATAGACCTACAGTCCCCTGCTCTTACATAGACCTACATTCCTGCTCTTACATAGACCTATAGTCCCCTGCGCTTACATAGACCTACAGTCCTGCTCTAACATAGACCTACAGACCTGCTCTTACATAGACCTACAGTCCCCTGCTCTTACATAGACCTACAGTCCTGCTCTTACATAGACCTACAGTCCTGGTCTTACATAGACCTACAGTCCCCTGCTCTTACATAGACCTACAGTCCTGCTCTTACATAGACCTACAGTCCTGCTCTTACATAGACCTACAGTCCTGCTCTTACATAGACCTACAGTCCTGCTCTATCATAGACCTACAGTCCTGCTCTTACATAGACCTACAGTCCTGCTCTTACATAGACCTACAGACCTGCTCTTACATAGACCTACAGTCCTGCTCTTACATAGACCTACAGTCCTGCTCTTACATAGACCTACAGTCCTGCTCTTACATAGACCTACAGTCCCCTGCTCTTACATAGACCTACAGTCCTGCTCTTACATAGACCTACAGTCCTGCTCTTACATAGACCTACAGTCCTGCTCTATCATAGACCTACAGTCCTGCTCTTACATAGACCTGCAGTCCTGCTCTTACATAGACCTACAGTCCTGCTCTATCATAGACATACAGTCCTGCTCTTACATAGACCTGCAGTCCTGCTCTTACATAGCCCTACAGTCCTGCTCTTACATAGACCTGCAGTCCTGCTCTTACATAGACCTGCAGTCCTGCTCTTACATAGACCTACAGTCCTGCTCTTACATAGACCGGCAGTCCTGCTCTTACATAGACCTACAGTCCTGCTCTTACATAGACCTACAGTCCTGCTCTTACATAGACCTACAGTCCTGCTCTTACATAGACCTACAGTCCTGCTCTTACATAGACCTACAGTCACCTGCTCTTACATAGACCTACAGTCCTGCTCTTACATAGACCTACAGTCCCCTGCTCTTACATAGACCTACAGTTCTGCTCTGCTTTATCTAAAGGTACACTTAATACATGAGTGTTCAGCACTGCATCGAGCGTAAAATGGTTGTGTTGGAAAATGAAAATGGCTTCCGTTAGTTGAAATCATGCAGGAATTTCACATCCAGAGATAGAATGAGATGCTACCAGGTACGAGCCCATGTCTGAGCTCCATTGTTAGAATATTTCAGTAGATTGCATCACCCACGAGATGATACACAGGACCTGCAGCTGACCAACAGACAAACTCACTCTGAGTACCTCTGTCTCCCTGCCTCTCCTCTCCCATCCTCGTCTCTCTTCTCCATCTCTCTCTGTCTCCCTGCCTCTCTCCCCTCCTCTCCCATCCTCATCTCTCTTCTCCATCTGTCTCTGTCTCCCTGCCTCTCTCCCTCCTCTCCTCTCCTCTCCCTCCTCTCCCATCCTCGTCTCTCTTCTCCATCTGTCTCTGTTTCTCTACATCCCTCTCTCTCTCTCACTCCCATTATTCCCCTCTCTCTCTGTGTCTCTCTCTCTCTCTCTCTCTGTGTCTCTCTCTCTCTGTCTCTCTCTCTCTCTCTCTCTCTCTGTGTCTCTCTCTCTCTGTGTGTCTCCCTCTCTCTCTCTCTCTCTCTCTCTCTCTCTCTCTCTCTCTCTCTCTCTCTCTCTCTCTCTCTCTGTGTCTCTCTCTCTCTGTGTGTCTCTCCCTCCCTCCCTCCCTCCCTCCCTCCCTCCCTCCCTCCCTCCCACATGTTCCCTAGCCCACCGCCCACCACAGTTCTGCTGAAGAGGATGAGAGCGCCCCCGGTCCACTTCTTTTCTACTCTTCCCTGCCTCTCTCTGGCCTTTCCCCTGCACTACCTTTCATTCTCCCTCTCCACTTCCCTCCTTTCTGGTCCTCCCATCACATCCCATGCTTTCATCTCTTCTCCCCTCCCTCCCTCTCTCCCTCCCTCCCTCCCTCTCTCTTCTCTCCAGCCCACACGTTGTATTGTGTAACATCCAGGGAAGTGTAGATGCTGGCTGGGCTGTTACTGTTACTTGCTGCTGCTACTGTGAATGCTGCTCTGCACTAGCTCAGTAGGCTGCTTTACTGTAAGGGACAAGACCTACTCAATAATTGAGAGCTCCTCCATCTCTCTATTGTGGGAATGGAAAGCCTTCAGCCAGATGATCTGGGTGAAACTCGAGCCCCTTTTCCTTCTACTCCTGGCTAAGTATAGCCAAATGAAACTCTCAACAGAGGAACAAGAGAACAAATAAGGCCAAAGATTACAGAAGCATTGTGAGGCATGTCAGTGACTGCACCAAGGGAGAGACAGAGGAGGGAGAGATAGAGGGGGGAGATGACTGAGGCAGAGGAGAGAGAGAGGGAGAGGAGAGGAGAGAGAGTGAGAGAGGAGGAAGACGACAGAGGCAGAGGAGAGAGAGAGAGGGAGAAAGAGAGAGAGAAGAGGAGAGAGAGTAAGAGAGGAGGAAGACGACAGGCAGAGGAGAGGAGAGATGGAAAGGGAGAGACAGGGGGGAGAGAGGGAGGAGGTAGAGAGAGGGAGGGAGAGACAGAGGGAGATGACAGAGGAAGGAGAGGAGAGTGGGAGGAGAGGGGGATAGAGAGACAGAAGAGAGGCGAAAGAGAGAGAGAGAAAGGAAGAAGACAACAGAGGCAGAGGAGAGGAGAGGAGAGGAGAGGAGAGGAGAGGAGAGGAGAGGAGAGGAGAGAAGAGGAGAGGAGAGGAGAGTGTTCAGTAGAGGCTGGTTTAAGAAGAGGAAATGAAGGGTCTTGATGCCTTTGAGCTGTATAGTCCAGCAGACTGCTCTATCACAGAAACAAGTCATATTTCATACACATTAAAACATACAAGACAAGGAATATTTTATAACCAGTTATTCACAGTGAATGTTAAGAATGCCATATTCAGATATTCACACTCATTTTAATATCAAAGATAGAGTGACTGAGTAGAGTGACTGAGATAGATGGATATAACGGTAGAGTGACTGAGATAGATAGATACAGCAGTAGAGTGACTGAGATAGATGGATACAGCAGTAGAGTGACTGAAATAGATGGATACAGCAGTAGAGTGACTGAAATAGATGGATACAGCAGTAGAGTGACTGACTGAGATATATGGATATAGCAGTAGAGTGACTGAGATAGATGGATACAGCAGTAGAGTGACTGAGATAGATGGATACAGCAGTAGAGTGACTGAAATAGATGGATACAGCAGTAGAGTGACTGAAATAGATGGATACAGCAGTAGAGTGACTGAGATAGATAGATACAGCAGTAGAGTGACTGAGATAGATGGATACAGCAGTAGAGTGACTGAAATAGATGGATACAGCAGTAGAGTGACTGAGATAGATAGATACAGCAGTAGAGTGACTGAGATAGATGGATAAAGCAGTAGAGTGACTGAGATAGATATATACAGCAGTAGAGTGACTGAGATAGATGGATACAGCAGTAGAGTGACTGAGATAGATGGATACAACAGTAGAGTGACTAAGATAGATAAAAACAGCAGTAGAGTGACTGAGATAGATGGATACAGCAGTAGAGTGACTGAGATAGATAGATACAGCAGTAGAGTGACTGAGATAGATAGAAACAGCAGTAGAGTGACTGAGATAGATAGATACAGCAGTAGAGTGACTGAGATAGATGGATACAGCAGTAGAGTGACTGAGATAGATGGATACAGCAGTAGAGTGACTGAGATATATGGATATAGCAGTAGAGTGACTGAGATAGATGGATACAGCAGTAGAGTGACTGAGATAGATGGATATAGCAGTAGAGTGACTGAGATAGATGGATACAGCAGTAGAGTGACTGAGATAGATGGATACAGCAGTAGAGTGACTGAGATAGATGGATACAGCAGTAGAGTGACTGAGATAGATGGATACAGCAGTAGAGTGACTGAGATATATGGATATAGCAGTAGAGTAACTGAGATAGATGGATACAGCAGTATAGTTTGGCCCATTTGAGAGGTTAGCATTTTATATCATGCCCCCGAGACATGCTAACCTCTCACCATTACAATAACAGGGGAGGTTAGCATACCCCCAAGACATGCTAACCTCTCACCATTATACTAACAGGGGAGATTAGCATTTTATATCATACCTCGAAGACATGCTAACCTCTCACCATTACAATAACAGGGGAGGTTAGCATTTTATATCATACCCCCAAGACATGCTAACCTCTCACCACTACAGTAACAGGGGAGATTAGCATTTTATATCATACCCCCAAGACATGCTAACCTCTCACCATCACAATAACAGGGGAGGTTAGCATACCTCCAATACATGCTAACATCTCACCATTACATTAACAGGGAGGTTAGCATACCTCCAATACATGCTAACCTCTTACCATTACAATAACAGGGGAGGTTAGCATACCCCCAAGACATGCTAACCTCTCACCATTATACTAACAGGGGAGATTAGCATTTTATATCATACCTCGAAGACATGCTAACCTCTCACCATTACAATAACAGGGGAGGTTAGCATTTTATATCATACCCCCAAGACATGCTAACCTCTCACCACTACAGTAACAGGGGAGATTAGCATTTTATATCATACCCCCAAGACATGCTAACCTCTCACCATCACAATAACAGGGGAGGTTAGCATACCTCCAATACATGCTAACATCTCACCATTACATTAACAGGGAGGTTAGCATACCTCCAATACATGCTAACCTCTTACCATTACAATAACAGGGGAGGTAAGGATACCTCCAATACATGCTACCCCCTCACCATTACAATAACAGGGGAGGTTAACATACCTCAAATACATGCTAACCTCTCACCATTACAATAACAGGGGAGGTTAGCATACCCCCAAGACATGCTAATCTCTCACCATTACAATAACAGGGGAGGTTAGCACTTTGGGGGGGGGGGTTATGATATTTGTGCGTCTGTAACTTTCCCAATCATAATTATTCACGATTCATTCAGGATTACACGCACGCACGCACGCACGCACGCACGCACGCACGCACGCACGCACGCACACACACACACACACACACACACACACACACACACACACACACACACACACACACACAGCTCTAATCCAATATCATTCCTGTCTCCTCCGGTTTCATTTTCCACTGGTGTGGTGTGATCCCTGTACCTGACTCTACATTCATCTATTGAAGCAGAAAGGACTTGGGCTGGAGGCCAACACCTCAGCTTCATTCTACACAGAACCAACTGTCAGAAGGCTGATGGATACTGCAGCACCTCAGCTTCATACTATACAGAACCAACTGTCAGAAGGCTGATGGATACTGCAGCACCTCAGCTTCATTCTATACAGAACCAACTGTCAGAAGGCTGATGGATACTGCAACACCTCAGCTTCATTCTATACAGAACCAACTGTCAGAAGGCTGATGGATACTGCAACACCTCAGCTTCATTCTATACAGAACCAACTGTCAGAAGGCTGATAGATACTGCTGCACCTCAGCTTCATACTATACAGAACCAACTGTCAGAAGGCTGATGGATACTGCAGCACCTTACATACAATGTGTGTCTGTTTCTCCTGCTCTCTCTCTCTCAATTACATCTTAAAATTACAGCTGGATTTGTGTTTAAAATCCTCTGATTGCCCTAGTTTAATTGTTTTTATTAGGCTACCATTCATATAATTCCTGTCTGTTAAACACCTCCATGTGTGTGTGTGAGTGACTGAGTGAGGAGCACTACACCAGCACTAGTGAAGCAGCCTTGAAACACATAGCACCTTTTACACCTCTACTAGCTAACCACTAGCAGCCTTGAAACATATAGCCCCTTTTATACCTCTACTAGCTAACCACTAGCAGCCTTGAAACACATAGTCCCTTTTACACCTCTACTAGCTGAGGATCAGTAATGTCCCCGTGTGAGATATAGGATCCATAATGTCCCAGTGTGAGATATAGGATCCATAATGTCCCAGTGTGAGATGTAGGATCCATAATGTCCCGTGTGAGATATAGGATCCATAAAGTCCCAGTGTGAGATATAGGATCCATAATGTCCCAGTGTGAGATATAGGATCCATAATGTCCCAGTGTGAGATATAGGATCCATAATGTCCCAGTGTGAGATATAGGATCCATAATGTCCCAGTGTGAGATATAGGATCCATAATGTCCCAGTGTGAGATATAGGATCCATAATGTCCCCGTGTGAGATATAGGATCCATAATGTCCCAGTGTGAGATATAGGATCCATAATGTCCCAGTGTGAGATATAGGATCCATAATGTCCCAGTGTGAGATATAGGATCCATAATGTCCCAGTGTGAGATATAGGATCCATAATGTCCCAGTGTGAGATATAGGATCCATAATGTCCCCGTGTGAGATATAGGATCCATAATGTCCCAGTGTGAGATATAGGATCCGTAATGTCCCAGTGTGAGATATAGGATCCATAATGTCCCCGTGTGAGATATAGGATCCATAATGTCCCAGTGTGAGATATAGGATCCATAATATCCCAGTGTGAGATATAGGATCCATAATGTCCCAGTGTGAGATATAGGATCCATAATGTACCCGTGTGAGATATAGGATCTGCAATGTCCCAGTGTGAGATATAGGATGGAGTGCTGTGACTCCCCCATCATCTATAATGTCCCCGTGTGAGATATAGGATCCATAATGTCCCAGTGTGAGATATAGGATCCATAATGTCCCCGTGTGAGATATAGGATGGAGTGCTGTGACTCCCCCATCATCCATAATGTCCCCGTGTGAGATATAGGATCCATAATGTCCCAGTGTGAGATATAGGATGGAGTGCTGTGACTCCCCCATCATCAATAATGTCCCAGTGTGAGATATAGGATCAGTAATGTCCCCGTGTGAGATATAGGATCCGTAATGTCCCCGTGTGAAATATAGGATCCATAATGTCCCAGTGTGAGATATAGGATCCATAATGTCCCAGTGTGAGATATAGGATGGAGTGCTGTGACTCCCTCATCATCCATAATGTCTCCGTGTGAGATATAGGATCCGTGATGTCCCAGTGTGTGATATAGGATCCATAATGTCCCAGTGTGAGACATAGGATCCTTAATGTCCCAGTGTGAGATATAGGATCCATAATGTCCCCGTGTGAGATATAGGATCCATAATGTCCCAGTGTGAGATATAGGATCCATAATGTCCCAGTGTGAGATATAGGATCCATAATGTCCCAGTGTGAGATATAGGATCCATAATGTCCCCGTGTGAGATATAGGATCCATAATGTCCCAGTGTGAGATATAGGATCCATAATATCCCAGTGTGAGATATAGGATCCATAATGTCCCAGTGTGAGATATAGGATCCATAATGTACCCGTGTGAGATATAGGATCTGCAATGTCCCAGTGTGAGATATAGGATGGAGTGCTGTGACTCCCCCATCATCCATAATGTCCCCGTGTGAGATATAGGATCCATAATGTCCCAGTGTGAGATATAGGATCCATAATGTCCCCGTGTGAGATATAGGATCCATAATGTCCCAGTGTGAGATATAGGATGTAGTGCTGTGACTCCCCCATCATCCATAATGTCCCAGTGTGAGATATAGGATCCATAATGTCCCAGTGTGAGATATAGGATGGAGTGTTGTGACTCCCCCATCATCCATAATGTCTCCGTGTGAGATATAGGATCCGTAATGTCCCAGTGTGTGATATAGGATCCATAATGTCCCAGTGTGAGACATAGGATCCATAATGTCCCAGTGTGAGATATAGGATCCATAATGTCCCAGTGTGAGATATAGGATCCATAATGTCCCCGTGTGAGATATATGATCCATAATGTCCCAGTGTGAGATATATGATCCACAATGTCCCAGTGTGAGATATAGGATCCATAATGTCCCAGTGTGAGACATAGGATGTAGTGCTGTGACTCCCCCATCATCCATAATGTCCCCGTGTGAGATATAGGATCCGTAATGTCCCAGTGTGTGATATAGGATCCATAATGTCCCAGTGTGAGATATAGGATCCATAATGTCCCCGTGTGAGATATAGGATGGAGTGCTGTGACTCCCCCATCATCCATAATGTCCCCGTGTGAGATATAGGATCCATAATGTCCCAGTGTGAGATATAGGATGGAGTGCTGTGACTCCCCTCTCATCCATAATGTCCCAGTGTGAGATATAGGATGGAGCGCTGTGACTCCCCCATCATCCATAATGTCCCAGTGTGAGATATAGGCTCCATAATGTCCCAGTGTGAGATATAGGATCCATAATGTCCCAGTGTGAGATATAGGATCCATAATGTCCCAGTGTGAGATATAGGATCCATAATGTCCCCGTGTGAGATATAGGATCCATAATGTCCCAGTGTGAGATATATGATCCATAATGTCCCAGTGTGAGATATATGATCTATAATGTCCCAGTGTGAGATATAGGATCCATAATGTCCCAGTGTGAGATATAGGATGGAGTGCTGTGACTCCCCCATCATCCATAATGTCCCCGTGTGAGATATAGGATCCGTAATGTCCCAGTGTGTGATATAGGATCCATAATGTCCCAGTGTGAGATATAGGATCCATAATGTCCCCGTGTGAGATATAGGATGGAATGCTGTGACTCCTCCATCATCCATAATGTCCCCGTGTGAGATATAGGATCCATAATGTCCCAGTGTGAGATATAGGATGGAGTGCTGTGACTCCCCCATCATCCATAATGTCCCAGTGTGAGATATAGGATCAGTAATGTCCCCGTGTGAGATATAGGATCCGTAATGTCCCCGTGTGAGATATAGGATCCATAATGTCCCAGTGTGAGATATAGGATCCATAATGTCCCAGTGTGAGATATAGGATGGAGTGCTGTGACTCCCCCATCATCCATAATGTCTCTGTGTGAGATATAGGATCCGTGATGTCCCAGTGTGTGATATAGGATCCATAATGTCCCAGTGTGAGACATAGGATCCATAATGTCCCAGTGTGAGATATAGGATCCATAATGTCCAAGTGTGAGATATAGGATCCATAATGTCCCCGTGTGAGATATCGGATCCATAATGTCCCAGTGTGAGATATAGGATCCATAATGTCCCAGTGTGAGATATAGGATGTAGTGCTGTGACTCCCCCATCATCCATAATGTCCCCGTGTGAGATATAGGATCCGTAATGTCCCAGTGTGTGATATAGGATCCATAATGTCCCAGTGTGAGATATAGGATCCATAATGTCCCCGTGTGAGATATAGGATGGAGTGCTGTGACTCCCCCATCATCCATAATGTCCCCGTGTGAGATATAGGATCCGTAATGTCCCAGTGTGAGATATAGGATGGAGTGCTGTGACTCCCCCATCATCCATAATGTCCCAGTGTGAGAAATAGGATGGAGTGCTGTGACTCCCCCATCATCCATAATGTCCCAGTGTGAGAAATAGGATGGAGTGCTGTGACTCCCCTCTCATCCATAATGTCCCAGTGTGAGATATAGGATCCGTAATGTCCCGTGTGAGATATAGGATCCATAATGTCCCAGTGTGAGATATAGGATCCATAATGTCCCAGTGTGAGATATAGGATGGAGTGCTGTGACTCCCCCATCATCCATAATGTCCCCGTGTGAGATATAGGATCCGTAATGTCCCAGTGTGTGATATAGGATCCATAATGTCCCAGTGTGAGATATAGGATCCATAATGTCCCAGTGTGAGATATAGGATTCATAATGTCCCAGTGTGAGATATAGGATCCATAATGTCCCAGTGTGAGACATAGGATCCATAATGTCCCAGTGTGAGATATAGGATCCATAATGTCCCTGTGTGAGATATAGGATCCATAATGTCCCTGTGTGAGATATAGGATCCATAATGTCCCAGTGTGAGATATATGATCCATAATGTCCCAGTGTGAGATATATGATCAATAATGTCCCAGTGTGAGATATAGGATCCATAATGTCCCAGTGTGAGATATAGGATGGAGTGCTGTGACTCCCCCATCATCCATAATGTCCCCGTGTGAGATATAGGATCCGTAATGTCCCAGTGTGTGATATAGGATCCATAATGTCCCAGTGTGAGATATAGGATCCATAATGTCCCAGTGTGAGATATAGGATGGAGTGCTGTGACTCCCCCATCATCCATAATGTCCCCGTGTGAGATATAGGATCCATAATGTCCCAGTGTGAGATATAGGATGGAGTGCTGTGACTCCCCCATCATCCATAATGTCCCAGTGTGAGATATAGGATCAGTAATGTCCCCGTGTGAGATATAGGATCCGTAATGTCCCCGTGTGAGATATAGGATCCGTAATGTCCCAGTGTGAGATATAGGATGGAGTGCTGTGACTCCCCCATCATCCATAATGTCCCCGTGTGAGATATAGGATGGAGTGCTGTGACTCCCCCATCATCCATAATGTCCCCGTGTGAGATATAGGATCCATAATGTCCCAGTGTGAGATATAGGATGGAGTGCTGTGACTCCCCCATCATCCATAATGTCCCAGTGTGAGATATAGGATCCGTAATGTCCCGGTGTGAGATATAGGATGGAGTGCTGTGACTCCCCCATCATCCATAATGTCCCTGTGTGAGATATAGGATGGAGTGCTGTGACTCCCCCATCATCCATAATGTCCCATTGTGAGATATAGGAGGGAGTGCTGTGACTCCCCCATCATCCATAATGTCCCAGTGTGAGATATAGGATCCATAATGTCCCCCTGTGAGATATAGGATCCATAATGTCCCAGTGTGAGATATAGGATCCACAATGTCCCAGTGTGAGATATAGGATCCATAATGTCCCCGTGTGAGATATAGGATGGAGTGCTGTGACTCCCCCATCATCCATAATGTCCCAGTGTGAGATATAGGATGGAGTGCTGTGACTCCCCTCTCATCCATAATGTCCCAGTGTGAGATATAGGATCCATAATGTCCCAGTGTGAGATATAGGATCCATAATGTCCCAGTGTGAGATATAGGATCCGTAATGTCCCCGTGTGAGATATAGGATCCATAATGTCCCAGTGTGAGATATAGGATCCATAATGTCCCCGTGTGAGATATAGGATCCATAATGTCCCAGTGTGAGATATAGGATCCGTAATGTCCCAGTGTGAGATAGAGGATCCATAATGTCCCCGTGTGAGATATAGGATCCATAATGTCCCAGTGTGAGATATAGGATCCATAATGTCCCCGTGTGAGATATAGGATCCATAATGTCCCAGTGTGAGATATAGGATCCATAATGTCCCAGTGTGAGATATAGGATCCGTAATGTCCCAGTGTGAGATATAGGATGGAGTGCTGTGACTCCCCTCTCATCAATAATGTCCCAGTGTGAGATATAGGATCCATAATGTCCCAGTGTGAGATATAGGATCCGTAATGTCCCCGTGTGAGATATAGGATCCATAATGTCCCAGTGTGAGATATAGGATGGAGTGCTGTGACTCCCCCATCATCCATAATGTCCCCGTGTGAGATATATGATCCATAATGTCCCAGTGTGAGATATAGGATCCATAATGTCCCAGTATGAGATATAGGATGGAGTGCTGTGACTCCCCCATCATCCATAATGTCCCCGTGTGAGATATAGGATCCATAATGTCCCTGTGTGAGATATAGGATGGAGTGCTGTGACTCCCCCATCATCCATAATGTCCCCGTGTGAGATATAGGATCCATAATGTCCCAGTATGAGATATAGGATGGAGTGCTGTGACTCCCCCACCATCGTAATGTCCCAGTGTGGAACACTTTATTTTTTAACTTATTGATGCCTTTATGTGACAGTCTGCCTGCAGTGATTCATTGACGGGATTGACAGAACTCTGTTACAGTGTTATGCAGTGTAGGTAACCGTGGCAGCTTGATGAAGGTTAATGCCATCAGTCTTCAACTCAGAGTCAGATCCAGGCTTTCCACTGCAGGGTTCCTTTACACTCAGAGTCAGATCCAGGCTTTCCACTGCAGGGTTCCTTTACACTCAGAGGCAGATCCAGGCTTTCCACTGCAGGGTTCCTTTACACTCAGAGGCAGATCCAGGCTTTCCACTGCAGGGTTCCTTTATACTCAGAGGCAGGTCCAGGCTTTCCACTGCAGGGTTCCTTTACACTCAGAGGCAGATCCAGGCTTTCCACTGCAGGGTTCCTTTACACTCAGAGGCAGATCCAGGCTTTCCACTGCAGGGTTCCTTTATACTCAGAGGCAGATCCAGGCTTTCCACTGCAGGGTTCCTTTACACTCAGAGGCAGATCCAGGCTTTCCACTGCAGGGTTCCTTTATACTCAGAGGCAGGTCCAGGCTTTCCACTGCAGGGTTCCTTTACACTCAGAGGCAGATCCAGGCTTTCCACTGCAGGGTTCCTTTACACTCAGAGGCAGATCCAGGCTTTCCACTGCAGGTTTCCTTTACACTCAGAGGCAGATCCAGGCTTTCCACTGCAGGGTTCCTTTATACTCAGAGGCAGGTCCAGGCTTTCCACTGCAGGTTTCCTTTACACTCAGAGGCTGATCCAGGAAGCTGTCTGTTCAGACAACAGATGCCCTCTCCAACAGCCAATAGGAAGTCCCTAGCTGTGAGGACGTGTTTCACCTTAGTTTATTAGTCCCAAAACAAAATAATCAAATCCCAACTCCCAATCCATTTTCACATTTAGTCTTTGTTATTAACCATTAAACACGGGTTATTAACAAATCCAGAGTTGATGACACAGTCTCATCTGCTGTAGAAGGTCATTCCAAGGACTAGCTGGTCACACCTCAGTGGGTTGCCATTTGGAAGGCCCGCTTTACTACCCAGGCCCCGTCTGTTGTGCTGACGGTTCCAGCACTGCATAGCTCTGTATCATGACCCATCTGTTGTGCTGACGGTTCCAGCACTGCATAGCTCTGTATCATGACCCATCTGTTGTGCTGACGGTTCCAGCACTGCATAGCTCTGTATCATGACCCGTCTGTTGTGCTGACTGTTCCAGCACTGCACAGCTCTGTATCATGACCCATCTGTTGTGCTGACTGTTCCAGCACTGCACAGCTCTGTATCATGACCCATCTGTTGTGCTGACGGTTCCAGCACTGCATAGCTCTGTATCATGACCCATCTGTTGTGCTGACGGTTCCAGCACTGCACAGCTCTGTATCATGACCCATCTGTTGTGCTGACGGTTCCAGCACTGCATAGCTCTGTATCATGACCCATCTGTTGTGCTGACGGTTCCAGTACTGCACAGCTCTGTATCATGACCCGTCTGTTGTGCTGACGGTTCCAGCACTGCACAGCTCTGTATCATGACCCATCTGTTGTGCTGACTGTTCCAGCACTGCACAGCTCTGTATCATGACCCATCTGTTGTGCTGACTGTTCCAGCACTGCATAGCTCTGTATCATGACCCATCTGTTGTGCTGACGGTTCCAGCACTGCACAGCTCTGTATCTTAGAATACTTTAAAGGATGTTATCTGAATAATGAAGGTTCCTGAGATCAGGTAGCAGACCCCCGAGGCAGGGTCCAGAGGACTATTTCCCAAGACTCTGGGAAAAAAGTAGGGTGCTACAGTGGGAGTTGGGGCCGTTTTGGACACTATATAGGGAGTAGGGGGCCATGTTGGACCCTTTATAGGGAGTAGGGGGCCATTATGGACCCTATATAGGGAGTAGGAACCCTTTTGGACACATCCCAGGAGAAGAGGAAGTCCTCATGGGGTAGACAGTGCCAAGAGTCATGCCAGGGGAGGAGTGGATGGACAACGGGCCTCCCTCTCTAGTCTGGGAGAGGGGGAGAAGGGAGAGAGGGGAGGCAGAGGGAGGGAGGGGTCTCTCTCTAGTCTGTGGAGAGGGGGAGAAGGGAGAGAGGGGAGGCAGAGGGAGGGAGGGGTCTCTCTCTAGTCTGTGGAGAGGGGGAGAAGTGAGAGGGGAGGCAGAGGGAGGGAGGGATCTCAGGCTAGCCTGGCATCCCATTTTCTTCTCGATCACACTAAGGTTAGGAAATATTCCCATAGAATATTGGCCATCTGGCTAACCATCCCACTGAAGACAGTGAATTACAATGGAAAGGAGCATCATTATGACCCTATTAGAAAATGTATTGGTGATGATGTGGAGGCTCCCTGAAGGGGGAGTTTTATTGTCTCAGATTAGTCAAACATTTTATTGAGAGAGAGATGGAGGAAGGAAGACGAGAGAGAGAGAGAGAGAGAGAGAGAGAGAGAGAGAGGTGGAGGAAGAGAGGAAGAGAGAGAGAGAGAGAGAGAGAGAGAGAGAGAGAGAGAGAGAGAGAGAGAGAGAGAGAGAGAGAGAGAGAGAGAGAGAGAGAGAGAGAGAGAGAGAGGAGAGAGAGAGAGAGAGAGAGAGAGAGAGAGAGAGAGAGAGAGAGAGAGAGAGAGAGAGAGAGAGAGAGAGAGAGAGAGAGAGAGAGAGAGAGAGAGAGAGAGAGAGCGCAGCAGAGCAATCAGTCAGTGATGATCACGTTAGTAAATACCCCATTTACTCAGTACTTTGTTGAAGCACCATTGGCAGTGATTACAGCCCTGAGTCTTCTTGGGTGTGATGCTACAGGCTTGGCACACCTGTATTTGGGGAGTTTCTCCCATTCTTCTCTGCAGATCCTCTCAAACTCTGTCAGGTTGGATGGGGAGGGTCGCTGCACAGCTATTTTCAGGTCTCTCCAGAGATGTTAGATCGGGTTCAAGTCCGGGCTCTGGCTGGGCCACTCAAGGACATTCAGAGACTTGTCCCGAAGCCACTCCTGTGTTGTCTTGGCTGTGTAATTAGGGTCATTGTCCTGTTGGACGGTAAACCTTCACCCCAGTCTGAGGTCCTGAGCACTCTGGAGCAAGTTTTCATCAAGGACCTCTTTGTACTTTGCTATGTTTATCTTTCCCTAAATCCTGACTAGTCTCCCAGTCCCTGCCGCTGAAAAACATCCCTACAGCATGATGCCGCCACCACCATGCTTCACCGTAGGGATGGTGCTGGGTTTCCTCCATACGTGACGCTTGGAATAATTCAATGTTAAATGGAAGAAGCCAAAGAATTCAATCTTGGTTTCATCAGACCAGAGAATCTTGTTTCTTATGGTCTGAGAGTCCTTTAGGCGGCTTTTGGCAAACTCCCAGCGGGCTGTCATGTGCCTTTTACTGAGGAGTGGCTTCTGTCTGGCCACTCTACCATAAAGGCCTGATTGGTGGAGTGCTGCAGAGATGGTTGTCCTTCTGGAAGTTTCTCCCATCTCCTCAGAGGAACTCTGGAGCTCTGTCAGAGTGACCATCGGGTTCTTGGTCAGCTCTAGGAAGAGTCTTGATGTTCCAAACTTCTTCCATTTAACATTGAATTATTCCATTTAACTTTTTTTTGTATTACATTTTTCGTATTTCGCAGACACTCTTATCCAGAGCAATTAGGGTTCAGTGCCTTGCTCAAGGGCATATCGCCAGATGTTTTACCTAGTCAGCTGGGGGGATTCGAACCAGCGACCTTTCGGTTACCTGTCGAATTCTTAACATACTAACAGTGTGATGATCAGGTTAGTAGAACAGCCTGGAACCCCGGAACCATAGAACCATAGAACCCCGGAACCATAGAACCATAGAACCTCGGAACCATAGAACCCCGGAACCATAGAACCCCGGAACCATAGAACCATAGAACCTCGGAACCATAGAACCCCGGAACCATAGAACCCCGGAACCAAAGAACAATAGAACCCCGGAACCATTGAACCTCATGCTCATACTGATAACATGATCTAACCTAAACACACACACACACACACACACACACACACACACACACACACACACACACACACACACACACACACACACACACACACACACACACACACACACACACACACACACACACACACACACACACACACACTACACCTGATACTGGCTGGTGAGGTAGGACTAATGCTAATGCATCAGACTACAGACTGATACTGGCTGGTGAGGACTAATGCTAATGTATCAGACTACAGACTGATACTGGCTGGTGAGGTAGGACTAATGCTAATGCATCAGACCCCAGACTGATACTGGCTGGTGAGGTAGGACTAATGCATCAGACTACAGACTGATACTGGCTGGTGAGGACTAATGCTAATGCATCAGACTACAGACTGATACTGGCTGGTGAGGACTAATGCTAATGCATCAGACTACAGACTGATCCTGGCTGGTGAGGTAGGACTAATGCTAATGCATCAGACTACAGACTGATACTGGCTGGTGAGGACTAATGCTAATGTATCAGACTACAGACTGATACTGGCTGGTGAGGACTAATGCTAATGTATCAGACTACAGACTGATACTGGCTGGTGAGGTAGGACTAATGCTAATGCATCAAACTACAGACTGATACTGGCTGGTGAGGTAGGACTAATGCTAATGCATCAAACTACAGACTGATACTGGCTGGTGAGGTAGGACTAATGCTAATGCATCAAACTACAGACTGATACTGGCTGGTGAGGTAGGACTAATGTTAATGCATCAGACTACAGACTGATACTGGCTGGTGAGGACTAATGCTAATGCATCAGACTACAGACTGATACTGGCTGGTGAGGACTAATGCTAATGTATCAGACTACAGACTGATACTGGCTGGTGAGGACTAATGCTAATGTATCAGACTACAGACTGATACTGGCTGGTGAGGACTAATGCTAATGTATCAGACTACAGACTGATACTGGCTGGTGAGGACTAATGCTAATGTATCAGACTACAGACTGATACTGGCTGGTGAGGACTAATGCTAATGTATCAGACTACAGACTGATACTGGCTGGTGAGGACTAATGCTAATGTATCAGACTACAGACTGATACTGGCTGGTGAGGACTAATGCTAATGTATCAGACTACAGACTGATACTGGCTGGTGAGGTAGAACTAATGTTAATGCATCAGACTACAGACTGATACTGGCTGGTGAGGTAGAACTAATGCTAATGTATCAGACTACAGACTGATACTGGCTGGTGAGGTAGGACTAATGTTAATGCATCAGACTACAGACTGATACTGGCTGGTGAGGTAGGACTAATGCTAATGTATCAGACTACAGACTGATACTGGCTGGTGAGGTAGAACTAATGCTAATGTATCAGACTACAGACTGATACTGGCTGGTGAGGACTAATGCTAATGTATCAGACTACAGACTGATACTGGCTGGTGAGGACTAATGCTAATGTATCAGACTACAGACTGATAGTGGCTGGTGAGGTAGGACTAATGCTAATGCATCAGACTACAGTCTGGTACTGGCTGGTGAGGTAGGACTACTGGTAATGTATCAGACTACAGACTGATACTGGCTGGTGATGACTAATGCTAATGCTAATGCTAATGCTAATGCTAATAGTAAATCGGTCATGTTTGAAGCAGTGTACTGTACTTTACCCATCAGAGCCTTCAGAAAGTATTCACTCTGACTTTTTCCATGTTTTGTTTTGTTACAAAGTGGGATTAAAATTGATTGAATTGTCATTTTTTTGTCAACGATTTACACAAAATACTCTGTATTGTCAAAGTGGAAGACAATTCAGACATTTGTAAAAAAAAAACACATAAAAAAAAGATGAATTTATTTTGACTAGATAGGTGTCACGCCAGGCTCCCGCTCTTCCCGCCTGGTCCTCGCAGGCGCCAGGCTCCCGCTCTTCCCCCCTGGTCCTCGAGGGCAACAGGCTCCCGCTCTTCCCCCCTGGTCCTCGAGGGCGCCAGGCTCCCGCTCTTCCCCTCTGGTCGTCGAGGGCGCCAGGCTCCCGCCCTCCTGCCATCATAATTACGTACACCTGCCTTCCCCCCCCGTCATGCGTATCAGCGATTATTGCACTCACCTGGACTCAATCACCTCTGTCATTACCTTCCCTGTATCTGTCTGGTTCCCAGCTCTGTTCCTCTACATTGATTGTCTTATGTCCTTGTTTACCCGTGTGCCGATATTGTTCCTGTCTTGTTACCTGTCTGTTCCTGTCTTGTTACCTGTCTGTTCCTGTCTTGTTACCTGTCTGTTCCTGTCTTGTTACCTGTCTGTTCCTGTCTTGTTACCTGTCTGTTCTTGTCTTGTTACCTGTCTGTTCCTGTCTTGTTACCTGTCTGTTCCTGTCTTGTTACCTGTCTGTTGCTGTCTTGTTACCTGTCTGTTCCTGTCTTGTTACCTGTCTGTTCTCCCTACTTCTCTCCAGGTTGCTGAGGCGGCAGCATAGCCTAGTGGTTAGAGCGTTGGACTAGTAACCGAAAGGTTGCAAGATGGAATCCCCGAGCTGACAAGGTACAAATCTGTCGTTCTGCCCCCTGAACAATGCAGTTAACCCACTGTTCCTAGGCCGTCATTGTAAATAAGAATTTGTTCTTAACTGATTTGCCTAGTTAAATCAGGGGTGTCAAACATACGGCCCGCGGGCCAGAACCGGCCCCCAAGGAGGTTCGATCAGGCCCGCAGGATAATTTGAAAGTGGAAAAAATGCATAAAAGACATGGAATTAATATTTTTAATTCGCTGCAATTCATGGATTATCCGCTAAGGGGCGCACTCTTTCCATCAGAGTAGAAAAGCCGCATCACTGAGACAGACTGAAAACAGCAGACGGTATCAATGCGCCATCTGCTGCTTGTTACGACGTTGTTAATACCTTGGTCTCTACCTCTCCGCTACACCCTCATTAGCCAAAATGTCGTTATCCAAACGGAGAAAAGTAGATAAGGAGTGTAGAATTTTCAAAGAAAAATGGACCACGTCCTATTTATTTACAGAGATGCACGGAAAACCTTCGTGCTTGGTGTGTTTGCAACAAGTTTCGGTATTGAAGGAATATAATATTCGACGCCACTACGAGACTCATCACAGCGAAAAATATGACGGCTTGCAAGGACAACTGAGAAGAGATAAGATTAACGAATTGCTGGCGGGTCTGAGGAAACAGCAGTCAACTTTCATCCAGAGCCGAGAAGTCAGTGAAGCAGCGGTAAAAGCCAGCTACCTAATTGCTAGCGAAATAGCATTAGCATCGAAGCCGTATTCCGACGGTGACTTTGTTAAACGATGCATGATGAAGGCGGCTGAACTTGTATGTCCCGAGAAGCGACAAGCTTTTGCCAATATTAGCCTGACGAGGAATACTATAGCAGAGAGGATTTCGGAACTATCGGCAGATTTAGACAGTCAATTGAAACAGAGAGTCAAGTCATTTATTGCATTTTCCGTGGCAATTGACGAGAGCACTGACATCACAGACGTGGCCCAACTGGCCATATTTATTCGAGGAGTTGATGAGACATTGACTGTTACTGAAGAGTTTCTTGAGTTGGTGCCAATGATGGACACCACAACAGCCGAGGACATTTTTGTAAGTCGCTCTGGATAAGAGCGTCTGCTAAATGACTTAAATGTAATGTAAATGTATTTTCGGCTCTGTCGTTGCTGCATTGGACAGAGTTGGAGTGGACTGGTCCCGCGCTGTCAGCCTGGCTACAGACGGTGCGCCATCCATGGTCGGAAAGAAAGCAGGTGTCGCGACAAAGTTCAAAGACAAAGTACAAGCCCTTAATGGAGGAGATCGTTTCTGGACATTTCACTGTATTTTGCACCAGGAGGCATTGTGTTGCAAGTCGCTGAAAATGGACCACGTCATGGAGGTGGTTGTTCGCACTGTAAATTTCATCCGGTCCAGAGGTCTGAACCATCGTCAGTTTGACAAACTTCTCAGCGACAGCAACATTACCCACAGCCTGCCATACCACACTGAAGTGAGATGGTTAAGCCGAGGCGATGTGCTGAGGCATTTTTTTTGCAGTGTGATGCAGATTTGAAGGGCAAATTTGCCTCTGTAGGTCTGGACAGATTTTATCAGTATCTACTACCAGGGTACCCCAAATTAACAGCCCTGGCTGCTAAAATTTTGTGCATGTTTGGGACAACCTACCTTTGTGAACAAATTTTCTCAGTGATGAATATCAATAAAACAAAAATGCGTTCAAGGCTCACAAACAAGCACTTAAATGACATTCTGAAAGTGACAGCTAGTCAGGACATGACACCTGGTGTTGATGCACTTGTACAGGCCAAAAGATGCCAAGTTTCAGGAACAAATACAAGTCCAGACTAGACTAACACCTTTAAAATGCTGCCTTAGATACTGTTTGCATTGAAAGAATACAGCTCTGTGAAGATGAATCCTTACTGTGGTGATTTAAAAAATGTGCACTTTAATGTTAGTCAGCAGCTTCAAAACAAAAGTTGTGTGATGGAATTCTACTGTTCATACAACTCCATACATTTTCAGTATGTATTGTATGTGTATGTATGTTTCATGTATGAAGTTTACAGATTTACAGGACAGGCGAACACTTTCTTCATTACACATTTAAAATCACTCTCCTTAGTTTGTAAGGTGTACGCAGGGATTACATTTAGATTTTATATGCGTATGTGTAAGTGGTTTAAAAATTCCTTTCTTTAAAAGTCTCATTTAATCTTAAAGTGCATTACTATATTTTTCAGTACCAATTAAAGTTTTGTGCCTTTGTACAATCAGTGGGATCAGTTGCAATGCATATTTGTGAATGATAAAAGTAAATTGCACATTTGTCTAAGGAAATATGAGGTGTTTCATGAAATGTTTTGTAAAGGGATAGTTCATTACATTTCAATATTTTCCTAATGTTCTTGTGCTTCTTTACACCAAAACAAAGGAAAGACATGATATTTTGGTTATTTATAGCAGAGTATGGTATAATTTTAATGGTCCGGCCCACTTGACATCTCCCTAGGCCGTATGTGGCCCACGATGCGAAATGAGTTTGACACCCCTGAGTTAAATAAAGGTAAAATGTAAAATTTATAAAACTCTTCCGGCAGGCATTCCGGCACTATGGCCTTCCGGAGGATATCATCTGCGATCGTGGCAACCAATTCACATCATGAATAATAAGGCTTTCATGGAGAAGCTGGGGGTCATTGTCAGCCTCACTTCCAGGTACCGGCCTCCGTCTAACGGGCAGGTGGAGAGGATGAACCGGGAGCTGGGGAGGTTCCTGACGATCCACTTCCAGGTACCGGCCTCCGTCTAACGGGCAGGTGGAGAGGATGAACCGGGAGCTGGGGAGGTTCCTGACGATCCACTTCCAGGTACCGGCCTCCGTCTAACGGGCAGGTGGAGAGGATGAACCGGGAGCTGGGGAGGTTCCTGACGATCCACTTCCAGGTACCGGCCTCCATCTAACGGGCAGGTGGAGAGGATAAACCGGGAAATGGCTAGGTTCCTGAGGAGCCACTGCCAGGACCGGCAGGGGGAGTGGGCCCGGTTCCTTCCTTAAGAACAGCCCTTAGCCGTGGTATATTGGACATATACCACACCCCCTTGGGCCTTATTGCTTCTCTCTCTCTCTCTCTCTCTCTCTCTCTCTCTCTCTCTCTCTCTCTCTCTCTCTCCCTCTGTCGGTCTCTCTCTCCCTCTGTCGGTCTCTCTCTCCCTCTGTCGGTCTCTCTCTCCCTCTGTCGGTCTCTTTCTCCCCTCCCTCTCTCCCCCACCCCCCTCTTCCCTTTCCCCCCCTTCTTTATCTCGCCCCTCTTCTCTCGCTCTCTCTCCCTCCTCTCATGAGCCAGTCTCCATGTCAAGGCACTTCCTGCTTGGGTTGTCTCTCTCTCTCTCTCCCACTCTCTCCCCTTCCCTCTCTCTTTCTCCATCTCACTCTCTCTGTTTTCCTTTCTTTCTGTCTCTCTCTCTCCCCTCTCTCTCACCCCCTCTTCCCTTTCTGCCCCCCCCCTCTCTCTCTTTCTCCCACTCTCTCTCTCTCCCTCCCGCTCGCTCTCACTCTGTCAGTCTGTCCTATTCCGTCTCTCCACCCCCTCTCTCTCCTTCTCTCATGAGATCCGTGAGGCTGAGAGGGGATTTCGCACTATAAGTTTATCTAAGAATACCCATTGGTAGTCATCGCCAGCTGGAATGTAAGAAATATGAATATTTAATTTGCTCCTCTATAGAAGGCAACATGATCCAAATGGATGTCTAAAAGTAGGCCAGACAAGTGTGGAAAAGGATCTATATATAACAGTCAGGACTGAGAATAGCATGGCAGCATGGCAGCATGGCAGCTAGCTATAGCATGGTGGCTAGCTATAGCATGGCGGCTAGCTATAGCGTGGCGGCGTAGCTATAGCGTGGCGGCTAGCTATAGCATGGCAGCTAGCTATAGCATGGCAGCATGGTGGCTAGCTATAGAATGGCGGCTAGCTATAGCATGGCAACATGGCAGCTAGCTATAGCATGGCGGCTAGCTATAGCGTGGTGGCTAGCTATAGCATGGCGGCTAGCTATAGCGTGGCGGCGTAGCTATAGCGTGGCGGCGTAGCTATAGCGTGACGGCTAGCTATAGCGTGGCGGCTAGCTATAGAGTGGCGGCGTAGCTATAGCGTGATGGCTAGCTATAGCGTGGCGGTGTAGCTATAGCGTGAAGGCTAGCTATAGCGTGGCGGCTAGCTATAGCGTGGTGGCTAGCTATAGCGTGGTGGCTAGCTATAGCGTGGCGGCGTAGCTATAGCGTGGCGGCTAGATATAGCCTACACATGATGTTAGTCCAGCCAGAGCACTGTTGTATCCTGATGTGGCTGGTCTGAGCCAGTGTTAGACATTATATGACTGGTATTATAACTGGTATTACACAGTACAGGACGGGTATTATGACTGGTACGACCTGAACATCACAGTAAAGAGGGAATGAGTGAGTGAGTGAGTGAGTGAGTGAGTGAGTGAGTGAGTGAGTGAGTGAGAAATAGGAAGACTGACAACAGAGAGCGAGAGAGCGAGTGAGTGAGTGAGAGAGAGAGAGAGACAGACAGACAGGCAGACAGACAGACAGACAGACAGACAGACAGACTCTTCAGTTACAAGGTAAACAACACAGCCACAGCTGATTCTGACACCTGAGGCATCTGACTCATGCCTGTGTGTGTATGTTTTCAGAGGTGGTGTCTGGACGTGACCTCTGTGTGCTAGTCTTGAAAACCCGACCCTAGGCATCACGGTGACTGGGGTCTGGTTTCAACGGTGGACTCTTTTAGCACAGAGGAACTGCGTCACTGCCTACGTTGATAACGGGCCTCAGATTCACGAGGCAGACATGCCAGGACATCCCGATTCAAAACCAACGTCGGCAGGTCATAGCCTTGGCAGTGGTTTTAGTGAAGGTAGGTGATGCAAACCAACCACCTGAGAAACGCACTTAAAATAAACTCTGGGGTCTCCGTCTTGTTAGCTACTGTTTAGTACTTTATTCAAGAGGATTAAGTGGTGTCGTAGACAGTGACATAGTACCTCTATGCTACGTAGACAGTGACGTAGTACCTCTATGCTATGTAGACAGTGACGTAGTACCTCTATGCTACGTAGACAGTGACGTAGTTCCTCTATGCTATGTAGACAGTGACGTAGTTCCTCTATGCTATGTAGACAGTGACGTAGTACCTCTATGCTATGTAGACAGTGACATAGGTCCTCTATGCTACGTAGACAGTGACGTAGTTCTTCTATGCTATGTAGACAGTGACGTAGTACCTCTACGCTATGTAGACAGTGACATAGTACCTCTATGCTATGTAGACAGTGACGTAGTTCCTCTATGCTATGTAGACAGTGACATAGGTCCTCTATGCTATGTAGACAGTGACGTAGTTCTTCTATGCTATGTAGACAGTGACGTAGTACCTCTACGCTATGTAGACAGTGACATAGTACCTCTATGCTATGTAGACAGTGACGTAGTTCCTCTATGCTATGTAGACAGTGACATAGTACCTCTATGCTATGTAGACAGTGACGTAGTTCCTCTATGCTATGTAGACAGTGACATAGGTCCTCTATGCTACGTAGACAGTGACATAGTACCTCTATGCTATGTAGACAGTGACATAGGTCCTCTATGCTACGTAAGACAGTGACGTAGTACCTCTATGCTACGTAGACAATGACGTAGTACCTGTATGCTACGTAGACAATGACGTAGTACCTCTATGCTACGTAGACAGTGACGTAGTACCTCTATGCTACGTAGACAATGACGTAGTACCTCTATGCTACGTAGACAGTGACGTAGTACCTCTATGCTACGTAGACAATGACGTAGTACCTCTATGCTACGTAGACAGTGACGTAGTACCTCTATGCTACGTAGACAGTGACGTAGTACCTCTATGCTACGTAGACAGTGATATAGTACCTCTGTGCTAAAAGAGTCCATCGTTGAAACCAGAGCCAGGTCACTGTGTTGCATTGGGTCAGGTTTTCCAGACGGTGCCACCTCCCCTGAGCCAAAACAAACATGCAGGAAAACAAAACCAACAACAGTCAGTCAGTCAGCCAGTCAGTCAGCCAGCCGGTCAGTCAGTCAGCCAGTCAGTCAGCCAGCCGGTCAGCTGGTCAGCCAGACAGTCAGCCAGTCAGGCAGTCAGTCAGTCAGCTAGTCAGCCAGTCAGCCAGTCAGCCAGTAAACTAGTCAGTCAGCCAGTCAGCCAGTCAGCCAGTCAGCCAGTCAGCCAGTCAGTCAGCCAGCCAGCCAGTCAGACTCTTAAGGTGCAGGGTTGAGTGACCTGGTGGTAATGTCTTTTGATGTTGGGTGTTGAGGTGAAACATGAAAGAGTTGACCAGCAGCCCAAAACAAGAGATCAGGTATCACAGGCTGCTGTAACACGAGGCTACATAACAGACACAAGGCTACATAACAGACACGAGGCTACATAACAGAAACGAGGCTACATAACAGACACGAGGCTACATAACAGACACGAGGCTACATAACAGACACTGGTGAACAGATCAGGAATCACAGGCTGCTGTAACAGGAGGCTACATAACAGACACGAGGCTACATAACAGACACGAGGCTACATAACAGACACGAGGCTACATAACAGACACGAGGCTACATAACAGACACTGGTGAACAGATCAGGTATCACAGGCTGCTGTAACACGAGGCTACATAACAGACACGAGGCTACATAACAGACACGAGGCTACATAACAGACACTGGTGAACAGATCAGGTATCACAGGCTGCTGTAACACGAGGCTACATAACAGACACTGGTGAACAGATCAGGTACACACTGGGACTGTTTCTCAAACACAACTACTGACTAGATGCCGATGGCAGACAGTTAGTCAGAGAAGGACATGAAGGAGGAGGAGGAGGAGGAGGAGGAGGAGGAAGAGGAGGCAAAGAAAGGAGGAAGAGGATGGGAGGAGCAGAGAGGAAGAAGAGGGGAGAAGGAGGAGGGGAGGAGAAGAGAGCAGGAGGAGGAGAGAGGAAGAGGAGCAGGAGATAGGATGGTGATGAAGAGAGGAGAGGAGGAAGATGAGTAGGACATGGAGGAGGAGGATGAGGAGGAGATGGAGGAGGAGGAAGAGGAGGTGGACACGAAGGAGAAAGAGGAGATGGAGGAAGAGGAGGTGGACACGGAGGAGGAGGAGGTGGACATGGAGGAGGGGGAAGAGGAGGTGGAGGAGGAGGAGGAGGAGGAGGAGGAGGAGGAGGAGGAGATGAGGAGGAGGAAGAGGAGGTGGACACGAAGGAGGAAGAGGACGTGGAGGAGGAGGAGGTGGACATAGAGGAAGAAGAGGAGGAGATGGAGGAGGAGGAAGAGGAGGAGATGGAGGAGGAGGAAGAGGAGGTGGACACGGAGGAGGAGGAGGAGATGGAGGAGGAAGAAGAGGAGGTGGACATGGAGGAGGAGGATGAGGAGGAGATGGAGGAGGAGGAAGAGGAGGTGGACACGAAGGAGGAAGAGGACGTGGAGGAGGAGAAGGAGCTGGAGGAAGAGGAGGTGGACACGGAGGAGGAGGAGGAGGAGGAGATGGAGGAGTAGAAAGAGGAGGGGGACATGGGGGAGGAGGAAGAGGAGGTGGATATGGAGGATGAGGAGGAGAAAGAGGAGAAATGACAGGGGCAGTATTAGGAGAGGAAGGAGAAGGTGTGATGTTCCTGTCATCTTTCCTCTCAGTCCATATGACAGTGACTCAGTGTTTACTTATCCACATGACTAGCTAGCGCACCAGCCAGATGGCTAAGATGGCCGCCGTGCAGAGCAGAGAGCTCTGTCTTAACTAGAACATTAGTCCAGTCTACAGAGGCACACAGAGACACACAGAGACACACAGAGACAAACAGAGACACACAGAGACAGACAGAGACAAACAGAGACAGACAGAGACAAACAGAGACACACAGAGACACACAGAGACACACAGAGACAAACAGAGACACGCAGAGACAGAGACAGTGACACATAGACACATCGAGACAGACAGACTGTTTGTCACTGTCTGTCTCTGTTTGTCACTGTCTGTCTCTGTCTGTCTCTTTATGTCTCTGTCTGTCTCTGTCTGTCTCTGTCTGTCTCTTTATGTCTCTGTGTGTCTCTGTGTGTCTCTGTGTCTTTGTGTATAAAGCCTCCAGTGTCTACATACTACAGATGGTCTTCATACATAAACGAGAGAGAGAGAGAGAGAGAGAGAGAGAGAGAGAGAGAGAGAGAGAGAGAGAGAGAGAGAGAGAGAGAGAGAGAGAGAGAGAGCGAGACCGAGAGGTCCCTTCGATATCGTCTCCCAGTGCTCGGAGCTGAGCTCACATGATACTAGTGGGATCGATGTTCTGCCCTTGGGTTCGTTTTTAAAGATCTTTACAGTAGATGTTCCATTGTTATATTTAGTCTGAAGAGAGACCTATTTCAAATCCAATCAAATCAAATGTATTTATATAGCCCTTCATACATCAGCTGATGTCACAAAGTGCTGTACAGAAACCCAGCCTAAAACCCCAAACAGCAAGCAATGCAGGTGTAGATGCACGGTGGCTAGGAAAAACTCCCTAGAAAGGCCAAAACCTAGGAAGAAACCGAGAGAGGAACCAGGCTATGAGGGGTGGCCAGTCCTCTTCTGGCTGTGCCGGGTGGAAATTATGACAGAACATGGCCAAGATGTTCAACAAGAAGTGAAGGTAAGGATGTCTCGGTGGCAGTGAGGTTGACGCAGAGCCCAGCGCCCAGCGCCTGGAGACCACTGTGTGAGGTTGACACAGAGCCCAGAGCCTGGACACCACTGTGTGAGGTTGACACAGAGGCCAGAGCCTGGACACCACTGTGTGAGGTTGACACAGAGCCCAGAGCCTGGAGACCACTGTGTGAGGTTGACACAGAGCCCAGAGCCTGGAGACCAATGTGTGAGGTTGACACAGATCCCAGGGCCTGGACACCACTGTGTGAGGTTGACACAGAGCCCAGAGCCTGGACACCACTGTGTGAGGTTGACACAGAGCCCAGAGCCTGGAGAACACTGTGTGAGGTTGACACAGAGCCCAGAGCCTGGAGACCACTGTGTGAGGTTGACACAGAGCCCAGAGCCTGGACACCACTGTTTGAGGTTGACACAGAGCCCAGAGCCTGGAGACCACTGTGTGAGGTTGACACAGAGCCCAGAGCCTGGACACCACTGTGTGAGGTTGACACAGAGCCTGGAGACCACTGTGTGAGGTTGACACAGAGCCTGGAGACCACTGTGTGAGGTTGACACAGAGCCCAGAGCCTGGACACCACTGTGTGAGGTTGACACAGAGCCCAGAGCCTGGACACCACTGTGTGAGGTTGACACAGTGCCCAGAGCCTGGAGACCACTGTGTGAGGTTGACACAGAGCCCAGAGCCTGGACACCACTGTGTGAGGTTGACACAGAGCCTGGAGACCACTGTGTGAGGTTGACACAGAGCCCAGAGCCTGAAGACCACTGTGTGAGGTTGACACAGAGCCCAGAGCCTGGAGACCACTGTGTGAGGTTGACACAGAGCCCAGAGCCTGAAGACCACTGTGTGAGGTTGACACAGAGCCCAGAGCCTGGAGACCACTGTGTGAGGTTGACACAGAGCCCAAAGCCTGAAGACCACTGTGTGAGGTTGACACAGAGCCCAGAGTCTGGACACCACTGTGTGAGGTTGACACAGAGCCCAGAGCCTGGAGAACACTGTGTGAGGTTGACACAGAGCCCAGATTCTGGACACCACTGTGTGAGGTTGACACAGAGCCCAGAGCCTGGACACCACTGTGTGAGGTTGACACATAGCCCAGAGCCTGGACACCACTGTGTGAGGTTGACACAGAGCCCAGAGCCTGGAGAACACTGTGTGAGGTTGACACAGAGCCCAGAGCCTGGAGAAAACTGTGTGAGGTCTACGCAGAGCCCAGCGCCTGGACACCACTGTGTGAGGTTGACACATAGCCCAGAGCCTGGACACCACTGTGTGAGGTTGACACAGAGCCCAGAGCCTGGAGAACACTGTGTGAGGTTGACACAGAGCCCAGAGCCTGGAGACCACTGTGTGAGGTCTACGCAGAGCCCAGCGCCTGGACACCACTGTGTGAGGTTGACACAGAGCCCAGAGCCTGGAGACCACTGTGTGAGGTTGACACAGAGCCCAGAGCCTGGAGAACACTGTGTGAGGTTGACACAGAGCCCAGAGCCTGGAGAACACTGTGTGAGGTTGACACAGAGCCCAGAGCCTGGACACCACTGTGTGAGGTTGACACAGAGCCCAGAGCCTGGAGAACACTGTGTGAGGTTGACACAGAGCCCAGAGCCTGGACACCACTGTGTGAGGTTGACACAGAGCCCAGAGCCTGGACACCACTGTGTGAGGTTGACACATAGCCCAGAGCCTGGACACCACTGTGTGAGGTTGACACAGAGCCCAGAGCCTGGAGAACACTGTGTGAGGTTGACACAGAGCCCAGAACCTGGAGACCACTGTGTGAGGTTGACACAGAGCCCAGAGCCTGGAGAACACTGTGTGAGGTTGACACAGAGCCCAGAGCCTGGAGACCACTGTGTGAGATTGACACAGAGCCTAGAGCCTGGAGACCACTGTGTGAGGTTGACACAGAGCCCAGAGCCTGGACACCACTGTGTGAGGTTGACACAGAGCCCAGAGCCTGGACACCACTGTGTGAGGTTGACACAGAGCCCAGAGCCTGGACACCACTGTGTGAGGTTGACACAGAGCCTGGACACCACTGTGTGAGGTTGACGCAGAGCCCAGCGCCTGGACACCACTGTGTGAGGTTGACACAGAGCCCAGAGCCTGGAGACCACTGTGTGAGGTTGACACAGAGCCCAGAGCCTGGAGACCACTGTGTGAGGTTGACACAGAGCCCAGAGCCTGGAGACCACTGTGTGAGGTTGACACAGAGCCCAGAGCCTGGAGACCACTGTGTGAGGTTGACACAGAGCCCAGAGCCTGGAGACCACTGTGTGAGGTTGACACAGAGCCCAGAGCCTGGAGACCACTGTGTGAGGTTGACACAGAGCCCAGAGCCTGGAGACCACTGTGTGAGGTTGACACAGAGCCCAGAGCCTGGAGACCACTGTGTGAGGTTGACACAGAGCCCAGAACCTGGACACCACTGTGTGAGGTTGACACAGAGCCCAGAGCCTGGACACCACTGTGTGAGGTTGACACAGAGCCCAGAGCCTGGACACCACTGTGTGAGGTTGACACAGAGCCCAGAGCCTGGACACCACTGTGTGAGGTTGACACAGAGCCCAGAGCCTGGAGACCACTGTGTGAGGTTGACACAGAGCCCAGTGCCTGGAGACCACTGTGTGAGGTTGACACAGAGCCCAGAGCCTGGACACCACTGTGTGAGGTTGACACAGAGCCCAGAGCCTGGAGACCACTGTGTGAGGTTGACACAGAGCCCAGTGCCTGGAGACCACTGTGTGAGGTTGACACAGAGCCCAGAGCCTGGACACCACTGTGTGAGGTTGACACAGAGCCCAGAGCCTGGACACCACTGTGTGAGGTTAACACAGAGCCCAGAGCCTGGAGACCACTGTGTGAGGTTGACACAGAGCCCAGAGCCTGGACACCACTGTGTGAGGTTGACACAGAGCCCAGAGACTGGAGAACACTGTGTGAGGTTGACACAGAGCCCAGAGCCTGGAGACCACTGTGTGAGGTTGACACAGAGCCCAGAGCCTGGACACCACTGTGTGAGGTTGACACAGAGCCCAGAGCCTGGACACCACTGTGTGAGGTTGACACAGAGCCCAGAGCCTGGACACCACTGTGTGAGGTTGACACAGAGCCCAGAGCCTGGAGAACACTGTGTGAGGTTGACACAGAGCCCAGAGCCTGGACACCACTGTGTGAGGTTGACACAGAGCCCAGAGCCTGGACACCACTGTGTTAGGTTGACACAGAGCCCAGAGCCTGGAGACCACTGTGTGAGGTTGACACAGAGCCCAGAGCCTGGAGAACACTGTGTGAGGTTGACACAGAGCCCAGAGCCTGGACCCCACTGTGTGAGGTTGACACAGAGCCCAGAGCCTGGACACCACTGTGTGAGGTTGACACAGAGCCCAGAGCCTGGACACCACTGTGTGAGGTTGACACAGAGCCCAGAGCCTGGACACCACTGTGTGAGGTTGACACAGAGCCCAGAGCCTGGAGAACACTGTGTGAGGTTGACACAGAGCCCAGAGCCTGGACACCACTGTGTGAGGTTGACACAGAGCCCAGAGCCTGGAGAACACTGTGTGAGGTTGACACAGAGCCCAGAGCCTGGACACCACTGTGTGAGGTTGACACAGAGTCCAGAGCCTGGACACCACTGTGTGAGGTTGACACAGAGCCCAGAGCCTGGACACCACTGTGTGAGGTTGACACAGAGCCCAGAGCCTGGACACCACTGTGTGAGGTTGACACAGAGCCCAGAGCCTGGAGACCACTGTGAGAGGTTGACGCAGAGCCCAGAGCCTGGACACCACTGTGTGAGGTTGACACAGAGCCCAGAGCCTGGAGAACACTGTGTGAGGTTGACACAGAGCCCAGAGCCTGGAGAACACTGTGTGAGGTTGACACAGAGCCCAGAGCCTGGAGAACACTGTGTGAGGTAGACACAGAGCCTGGACACCACTGTGTGAGGTTGACGCAGAGCCCAGAGCCTGGACACCACTGTGTGAGGTTGACACAGAGCCCAGAACCTGGAGAACACTGTGTGAGGTTGACACAGAGCCCAGAGCCTGGAGAACACTGTGTGAGGTTGACACAGAGCCCAGAGCCTGGAGACCACTGTGAGAGGTTGACGCAGAGCCCAGAGCCTGGACACCACTGTGTGAGGTTGACACAGAGCCCAGAGCCTGGACACCACTGTGTGAGGTTGACACAGAGCCCAGAGCCTGGACACCACTGTGTGAGGTTGACACAGAGCCCAGAGCCTGGACACCACTGTGTGAGGTTGACACAGAGCCCAGAGCCTAGAGACCACTGTGTGAGGTTGACACAGAGCCCAGAGCCTGGAGACCACTGTGTGAGGTTGACACAGAGCCCAGAGCCTGGAGAACAGTGAACATCAGTAGATGGATCACACACACAAGCGGTTATAAATAGTGTCTTCACGTCATTACCATAACCCCGCTCCAGACTTTCTGTTTTCCATCTTTATTTCTATCTTTAGTTTCATCCCACGTTTCCTCAGCATCTCCTCCATCCT
>NW_026600822.1:67489-77550 GCF_029448725.1 Salvelinus fontinalis | reverse complement strand
TCTATCCTCCATTCTCTATCATCCTCCACCCTCTATCCTCCATTCTCCATCATCCATCTATCCTCCATCCTCCATCCTCTATCGTACAGCCTCCATCCTCCATCCTCTATCCTCCATCCTCCATCCTCTATCCTCCATTCCCTCCATCCTCTTGCCTCCATCCTCCATCATCCATCCATCCTCCATCCTCCATCCTCTATACTCCATCCTCTATACTCCATTCTCTATCCTCCATCCTCCATCATCCATCATCCATCCATCCTCTATCCTCTATCCTCCATCCTCCATCCTCTATCCTCCATCCTCTATCCTCCATCCTCTATCCTCCATCCTCCATCCTCCATCCTCCATCCTCCATCCTCTATCCTCTATCCTCTATCCTCTATCCTCTATCCTCTATCCTCTATCCTCTTGCCTCCATCATCCAGCCTCTATCCTCTATCCTCTATCTTCCATCCTCTTCTACCATGGTTGGTGCTGAGTGGATTCTGGTGTAACAAGGCTGGGGAGCTTTGTGTGACTGGGGGCATGTGTGTGTGTGTGTGTTTGGTTTTACTATCCGTGTGGGTCCCAGAAGTCCTCACAAGGATTGTAAAACAAGGAACATTCAGACAATTGAGGACGTTTCACCGGTCCTGTCACGCCCTGGCCTTAGTCATCTTTGGTCCTCTCTTCCACATAAAGACGATCGTGACAGGTCCCCACAAGGAAAAGGCTATTTTAGGGTTAGGGGAAATAGGACTTTGAATGAGAATCAATGTTTCGGTCCCCACAATGATAGTAAATCAAACATGTGTGTGTGTGTGTGACGGAGTGTGTGATCACTAGTTTAGTCCTCTGTGTGACTTTTGGGAGGGAGTCCTCTGTGTGACTTTGGGGAAGACGTGCTCTGTGTGATTTTGGGGAAGGAGTCCTCTGTGTGACTTTGGGGAGGGAGTCCTCTGTGTGACTTTGGTGATGGAATCCTCTGTGTGACTTTGGTGATGGAATCCTCTGTGTGACTTTGGGGAAGGAATCCTCTGTGTGACTTTGGGGAAGGAGTCCTCTGTGTGACTTTGGTGATGGAATCCTCTGTGTGACTTTGGGGAAGGAGTCCTCTGTGTGACTTTGGTGATGGAATCCTCTGTGTGACTTTGGTGATGGAATCCTCTGTGTGACTTTGGGGAAGGAGTCCTCTGTGTGACTTTGGGGAAGGAGTCCTCTGTGTGACTTTGGTGATGGAGTCCTCTGTGTGACTTTGGGGAAGGAATCCTCTGTGTGACTTTGGTGAAGGAGTCCTCTGTGTGACTTTGGTGATGGAATCCTCTGTGTGACTTTGGGGAAGGAGTCCTCTGTGTGACTTTGGTGATGGAATCCTCTGTGTGACTTTGGTGATGGAATCCTCTGTGTGACTTTGGGGAAGGAGTCCTCTGTGTGACTTTGGGGAAGGAGTCCTCTGTGTGACTTTGGTGATGGAGTCCTCTGTGTGACTTTGGTGATGGAATCCTCTGTGTGACTTTGGTGATGGAATCCTCTGTGTGACTTTGGGGAAGGAATCCTCTGTGTGACTTTGGGGAAGGAGTCCTCTGTGTGACTTTGGTGAAGGAGTCCTCTGTGTGACTTTGGTGATGGAATCCTCTGTGTGACTTTGGGGAAGGAGTCCTCTGTGTGACTTTGGTGATGGAGTCCTCTGTGTGACTTTGGTGATGGAATCCTCTGTGTGACTTTGGGGAAGGAGTCCTCTGTGTGACTTTGGGGAGGGAGTCCTCTGTGTGACTTTGGGGAGGGAGCGTGGGAGGGAGGGAGGGAGGGAGGGAGCAGTCAGCATGCAGCCCTCATAACCTTCAACACCAACTCACCCTGTTCCCTCTCTCACTATATCAACCAAGCCTTGTAACATTTATGAGGAACAGCTTTTAGATGCATTGAGTTCAGCCTCCCGACGGCAACAAACTGAGTGACTCAAACTGAGTCACCAAACTCTCAAACAGAAAAAAAACATGAAAATATTCAGAGTCACCTAGTTCAGAGAGGTTTTATGTTGGATGAAAATCTGAGGTTTGTGTGAGTCACTACTAGTCTTTGACCTTCCACTGTTTCCATTATTACATTATTACTGCTAATCTGATGCATTCTTACAGTATTACTGTTAATATAATGCATTACTACATTATTACTGTTAATCTAATGCATTACTACAGTATTACTGTTAATATAATGCTTTATTACATTATTACTGTTAATCTAATGCATTACTACAGTATTACTGTTACTCTGATGAATGATTACATTACTACTGTTAATATAATGCTTTATTACATTATTACTGTTAATCTAATGCATTACTACAGTATTACTGGTAATATAATGCATTATTACGTTATTGCTGCTAATATAATGCATTGCTACATTATTACTGTTACTCTGATGAATGATTACATTATCATTGTTGATCTAATGAATGTTTCATGAGCAGAAATAAAAGTCCCAGAAATGTTCCATACGCACAAAAAAGCTTATTTCTCTTTTAAAAAATATGCACAAATGTGTTTAACATCCCTGTTAGTGAGCATTTCTCCTTTGTCAAGATAATCCATCCACCTGACAGGTGTGGCATATCAGGAAGCTGATTAAACAGCATGATCATTACACAGGTGCACCTTGTGCTGGGGACATTACAAGGCCACTCTACAATGTGCCGTTTTGTCACAACATCACAATGCCACGCTGACTGCAGGAATGTCCACCAGAGCTGTTTCCAGAAAATGGAATGTTCATTTCTCTACCATAAGCCGTATCCAACATTGTTTTAGAGAATTTGGCAGTATGTCCAACCGGCATCTCAACCACAGACCACGTATTACCAGGCCAGCCCAGGACGTTCACATCCGGCTTCTTAACCTGCGGGATCGCCCGAAACCAGCCACCCGGACAGCTGATGAAACTGAGGAGTAACTCTGTCTGTAATAAAGCACTTGCTCAGTCATGTAAAATCCATAGATTAGGGCCTAATAAATGTATTTAAATTGACTTGATTTCCTTATATGAATTGTAACTCAGTAAAATCGGTGAAATTGTTGCATGTTGCGTTTATATATTTGTTCCGTTATTGTTATGAGGTTGAGAGATTGGGGACCTCCTTCTGACGATACTGTTAACACACACAGGGGTATTCAACTCTTACCCTATCAGGTCCGGAGCCTGCTGGTTTTCTGTTCTACCTGGTAATGAATTACACCCACCTGGTGTCCCAGGTCTAAATCAGTCCCTGATTAGAGGGGAATCACCCACCTGGTGTCCCAGGTCTAAATCAGTACCTGATTAGAGGGGAATCACCCACCTGGTGTCCCAGGTCTAAATCAGTCCCTGATTAGAGGGGAATCACCCACCTGGTGTCCCAGGTCTATATCAGTCCCTGATTAGAGGGGAATCACCCACCTGGTGTCCCAGGTCTAAATCAGTCCCTGATTAGAGGGGAATCACCCACCTGGTGTCCCAGGTCTAAATCAGTCCCTGATTAGAGGGGAATCACCCACCTGGTGTCCCAGGTCTAAATCAGTCCTTGATTAGAGGGGAATCACCCACCTGGTGTCCCAGGTCTAAATCAGTCCCTGATTACAGGGGAATCACCCACCTGGTGTCCCAGGTCTAAATCAGTCCCTGATTACAGGGGAATCACCCACCTGGTGTCCCAGGTCTAAATCAGTCCTTGATTAGAGGGGAATCACCCACCTGGTGTCCCAGGTCTAAATCAGTCCCTGATTACAGGGGAATCACCCACCTGGTGTCCCAGGTCTAAATCAGTCCCTGATTAGAGGGGAATCACCCACCTGGTGTCCCAGGTCTAAATCAGTCACTGATTACAGGGGAATCACCCACCTGGTGTCCCAGGTCTAAATCAGTCCCTGATTAGAGGGGAATCACCCACCTGGTGTCCCAGGTCTAAATCAGTCACTGATTACAGGAAAATCACCCACCTGGTGTCCCAGGTCTAAATCAGTCCCTGATTAGAGGGGAATCACCCACCTGGTGTCCCAGGTCTAAATCAGTCCCTGATTAGAGGGGAATCACCCACCTGGTGTCCCAGGTCTAAATCAGTCCCTGATTAGAGGGGAATCACCCACCTGGTGTCCCAGGTCTAAATCAGTCCCTGATTACAGGGGAATCACCCACCTGGTGTCCCAGGTCTAAATCAGTCCCTGATTAGAGGGGAATCACCCACCTGGTGTCCCAGGTCTAAATCAGTCACTGATTACAGGAAAATCACCCACCTGGTGTCCCAGGTCTAAATCAGTCCCTGATTAGAGGGGAATCACCCACCTGGTGTCCCAGGTCTAAATCAGTCCCTGATTAGAGGGGAATCACCCACCTGGTGTCCCAGGTCTAAATCAGTCCCTGATTAGAGGGGAATCACCCACCTGGTGTCCCAGGTCTAAATCAGTCCCTGATTACAGGAAAATCACCCACCTGGTGTCCCAGGTCTATATCAGTCCCTGATTAGAGGGGAATCACCCACCTGGTGTCCCAGGTCTAAATCAGTCACTGATTACAGGGGAATTCAGTAAACGAACACAATAATAAAAAAAATGGTGTATAGTCAGAATAACGTAACAGTGCGTTTAAAAGCGTTTACATGCATTGCAATAATAACCATTTCCCTAATAATCCTGTTTACATGGAAACATCTGAAATCAACCTGAGGAGACTTTTCATAAATGCGTAAAATCACCAATCAATCAAAAATAAACATTCTGCCACAGTGACCTTTTCTTTTTTTTTTGCGAAACCTTTTTGATTCTGAGTTCGTACGTATAAAGTTTGTTTGTGAAAACACTTATTTCTAAGACTGTCTACTTCAGTCGAGTGTAAGAGGGGAGGGTCGTACTACCAGTGCCGCCACATGCTCAGATCAAACACACCGCTGGAACGCCGATTAAAGCGGTTGACACGATTATTTCTGAATGATTCCTCTGAAAACCAGGTGTTTTAATCGGCGAACGCTTATTTTAAATGTTGACCTTTTGACCAATTAAGATAAGCAGCGTAAGGTGTTTACATGACTAGTTCATACACGGCCTACTGCCATAATCAGTTTAACATCGAATTATTAAACATACTCAATGTGCCACATCTACAAAATACTGCCGACAGATATTTTTTTGTAAATAATTATGATAAAAACGTTAGTAATTAATTAATTTAACATCTGAAAATTACATATATATTTATTTTTTTAATCTGAGGAGGCACATACCCTTGTGACTCTGGATAAGAGCGTCTGCTAAATGACTTAAATGTAAATGTAATGTGAATGACGCTTCCTCTCCCGGATCAGAATGAACTGTAGGCCTCATCTCTACACCAGGCCCCCTCTCCTGCAGTACCGTTTCCAGACACATGATGGCAGCACTGAGCTGGGTGTCTCTACATCAGACTGAACTGTAGGCCTTATCTCTACACCACGCCCCCTCTCCTGCAGTACCGTTTCCAGACACATGATGGCAGCACTGAGCTGGGTGTCTCTACGTCAGACTGAACTGTAGGCCTTTTCTCTACACCACGCCCCCTCTCCTGCAGTACCGTTTCCAGACACATGATGGCAGCACTGAGCTGGGTGTCTCTACGTCAGACTGAACTGTAGGCCTTTTCTCTACACCACGCCCCCTCTCCTGCAGTACCGTTTCCAGACACATGATGGCAGCACTGAGCTGGGTGTCTCTACATCAGACTGAACTGTAGGCCTCATCTCTACACCAGGCCCCCTCTCCTGCAGTACCGTTTCCAGACACATGATGGCAGCACTGAGCTGGGTGTCTCTACGTCAGACTGCAGCATCATCAGGGCCACTTTCACATGGAAATACATGAATAGATCCAACATTATTGCCTTATTCAACATGTCAGAGAGGCATGTTAGTTCTACACAGCATATTTCTATCTGAACGTTCCAAAAGCTGAGGTACCACCTAGAACCTCCATCTCCTCTACCATGGTGTTGTTCTGTATGGCTAACTGGGTGGTACCTCCATCTCCTCTACCATGGTGTTGTTCTGTATGGCTAGCTGGGTGGTACCTCCATCTCCTCTACCATGGTGTTGTTCTGTATGGCTAGCTGGGTGGTACCTCCATCTCCTCTACCATGGTGGTGTTCTGTATGGCTAGCTGGGTGGTACCTCCATCTCCTCTACCATGGTGTTGTTCTGTATGGCTAGCTGGGTGGTACCTCCATCTCCTCTACCATGGTGTTGTTCTGTATGGCTAGCTGGGTGGTACCTCCATCTCCTCTACCATGGTGTTGTTCTGTATGGCTAGCTGGGTGGTACCTCCATCTCCTCTACCATGGTGTTGTTCTGTATGGCTAGCTGGGTGGTACCTCCATCTCCTCTACCATGGTGGTGTTCTGTATGGCTAGCTGGGTGGTACCTCCATCTCCTCTACCATGGTGTTGTTCTGTATGGCTAGCTGGGTGGTACCTCCATCTCCTCTACCATGGTGTTGTTCTGTATGACTAGCTGGGTGGTACCTCCATCTCCTCTACCATGGTGTTGTTCTGTATGGCTAGCTGGGTGGTACCTCCATCTCCTCTACCATGGTGTTGTTCTGTATGGCTAGCTGGGTGGTACCTCCATCTCCTCTACCATGGTGTTGTTCTGTATGGCTAGCTGGGTGGTACCTCCATCTCCTCTACCATGGTGGTGTTCTGTATGGCTAGCTGGGTGGTACCTCCATCTCCTCTACCATGGTGTTGTTCTGTATGGCTAGCTGGGTGGTACCTCCATCTCCTCTACCATGGTGTTGTTCTGTATGGCTAGCTGGGTGGTACCTCCATCTCCTCTACCATGGTGTTGTTCTGTATGGCTAGCTGGGTGGTACCTCCATCTCCTCTACCATGGTGTTGTTCTGTATGGCTAGCTGGGTGGTACCTCCATCTCCTCTACCATGGTGGTGTTCTGTATGACTAGCTGGGTGGTACCTCCATCTCCTCTACCATGGTGTTGTTCTGTATGGCTAGCTGGGTGGTACCTCCATCTCCTCTACCATGGTGTTGTTCTGTATGGCTAGCTGGGTGGTACCTCCATCTCCTCTACCATGGTGTTGTTCTGTATGGCTAGCTGGGTGGTACCTCCATCTCCTCTACCATGGTGTTGTTCTGTATGGCTAGCTGGGTGGTACCTCCATCTCCTCTACCATGGTGTTGTTCTGTATGGCTAGCTGGGTGGTACCTCCATCTCCTCTACCATGGTGTTGTTCTGTATGGCTAGCTGGGTGGTACCTCCATCTCCTCTACCAAGGTGTTGTTCTGTATGGCTAGCTGGGTGGTACCTCCATCTCCTCTACCATGGTGTTGTTCTGTATGGCTAGCTGGGTGGTACCTCCATCTCCTCTACCATGGTGTTGTTCTGTATGGCTAGCTGGGTGGTACCTCCATCTCCTCTACCATGGTGTTGTTCTGTATGGCTAGCTGGGTGGTACCTCCATCTCCTCTACCATGGTGTTGTTCTGTATGGCTAGCTGGGTGGTACCTCCATCTCCTCTACCATGGTGTTGTTCTGTATGGCTAGCTGGGTGGTACCTCCATCTCCTCTACCATGGTGTTGTTCTGTATGGCTAGCTGGGTGGTACCTCCATCTCCTCTACCATGGTGTTGTTCTGTATGGCTAGCTGGGTGGTACCTCCATCTCCTCTACCATGGTGGTGTTCTGTATGGCTAGCTGGGTGGTACCTCCATCTCCTCCACCATGGTGTTGTTCTGTATGGCTAGCTGGGTGGTACCTCCATCTCCTCTACCATGGTGTTGTTCTGTATGGCTAGCTGGGTGGTACCTCCATCTCCATCCATCTCCTCTACCATGGTGTTGTTCTGTATGGCTAGCTGGGTGGTACCTCCATCTCCTCTACCATGGTGTTGTTCTGTATGGCTAGCTGGGTGGTACCTCCATCTCCTCTACCAAGGTGTTGTTCTGTATGGCTAGCTGGGTGGTACCTCCATCTCCTCTACCATGGTGGTGTTCTGTGTGGCTAGCTGGGTGGTACCTCCATCTCCTCTACTATGGTGTTGTTCTGTATGGCTAGCTGGGTGGTACCTCCATCTCCTCTACCATGGTGTTGTTCTGTATGGCTAGCTGGGTGGTACCTCCATCTCCTCTACCATGGTGTTGTTCTGTATGGCTAGCTGGGTGGTACCTCCATCTCCTCTACCATGGTGTTGTTCTGTATGGCTAGCTGGGTGGTACCTCCATCTCCTCTACCATGGTGTTGTTCTGTATGGCTAGCTGGGTGGTACCTCCATCTCCTCTACCATGGTGTTGTTCTGTATGGCTAGCTGGGTGGTACCTCCATCTCCATCTATCTCCTCTACCATGGTGTTGTTCTGTATGGCTAGCTGGGTGGTACCTCCATCTCCTCTACCATGGTGTTGTTTTGCATGGCTAGCTGGGTGGTACCTCCATCTCCTCTACCATGGTGTTGTTCTGTATGGCTAGCTGGGTGGTACCTCCATCTCCTCTACCATGGTCTTGTTCTGTATGGCTAGCTGGGTGGTACCTCCATCTCCTCTACCATGGTGTTGTTCTGTATGGCTAGCTGGGTGGTACCTCCATCTCCTCTACCATGGTGGTGTTCTGTATGGCTAGCTGGGTGGTACCTCCATCTCCTCTACCATGGTGGTGTTCTGTATGGCTAGCTGGGTGGTACCTCCATCTCCTCTACCATGGTGTTGTTCTGTATGGCTAGCTGGGTGGTACCTCCTTTTCCTCTACCATGGTGTTGTTCTGTATGACTAGCTGGGTGGTACCTCCATCTCCTCTACCATGGTGTTGTTCTGCATTGCTAGCTGGGTGGTACCTCCATCTCCTCTACCATGGTGTTGTTCTGTATGGCTAGCTGGGTGGTACCTCCATCTCCTCTACCATGGTGGTGTTCTGTATGGCTAGCTGGGTGGTACCTCCATCTCCTCTACCATGGTGTTGTTCTGTATGGCTAGCTGGGTGGTACCTCCATCTCCTCTACCATGGTGTTGTTCTGTATGGTTAGCTGGGTGGTACCTCCATCTCCTCTACCATGGTGTTGTTCTGTATGGCTAGCTGGGTGGTACCTCCATCTCCTCTACCATGGTGTTGTTCTGTATGGCTAGCTGGGTGGTACCTCCATCTCCTCTACCATGGTGTTGTTCTGTATGGCTAGCTGGGTGGTACCTCCATCTCCTCTACCATGGTGTTGTTCTGTATGGCTAGCTGGGTGGTACCTCCATCTCCTCTACCATGGTGGTGTTCTGTATGGCTAGCTGGGTGGTACCTCCATCTCCTCTACCATGGTGGTGTTCTGTATGGCTAGCTGGGTGGTACCTCCATCTCCATCCTTCTCCTCTGCCATGGTGTTGTTCTGTATGGCTAGCTGGGTGGTACCTCCATCTCCTCTACCATGGTGTTGTTCTGTATGGCTAGCTGGGTGGTACCTCCATCTCCTCTACCATGGTGTTGTTCTGTATGACTAGCTGGGTGGTACCTCCATCTCCTCTACCATGGTGTTGTTCTGTATGGCTAGCTGGGTGGTACCTCCATCTCCTCTACCATGGTGTTGTTCTGTATGGCTAGCTGGGTGGTACCTCCATCTCCTCTACCATGGTGTTGTTCTGTATGGCTAGCTGGGTGGTACCTCCATCTCCTCTACCATGGTGGTGTTCTGTATGGCTAGCTGGGTGGTACCTCCATCTCCTCTACCATGGTGTTGCTCTGTTCTACTGGCATCAGACAGACCCCCTCCTCTCAACTCACCCCTGCATGGATCTTAGTGCCCTCTGTGGTCTAGAATACGACCCATAGCTGCCTCTGAAGGGCGGTTACTTTCACCAATGGCAGGTTTTATTTAGTTATCCTTTATTTAACTAGGCAAGTCAGTTAAGAACTTATTCATATTTTTAATGACTGCCTACCCCCAGCCAAACGATGGGCTTTTTGTCCGCCGCCCCATGGGACTCCCAATCACAGCCGGATGTGATGGAGCCTGGATTCGAACCAGGTACTGCAGTGACGCCTCTCGCACCGAGATGCAGTGTCTTAGACCACTGCGCCACTCGGGAGCCCAC
>NW_026600822.1:37489-62489 GCF_029448725.1 Salvelinus fontinalis | reverse complement strand
TAACAGCAGTGTAGTGGCTGTGTTTAACAGCAGTGTAGTGGTTGTGTTTAACAGCAGTGTAGTGGCTGTGTTTAACAGCAGTGTAGTGGTTGTGTTTAACAGCAGTGTATTGTGTTTAACAGCAGTGTAGTGGCTGTGTTTAACAGCAGTGTAGTGGCTGTGTTTAACAGCAGTGTAGTGGCTGTGTTTAACAGCAGTGTAGTGGTTGTGTTTAACAGCAGTGTATTGTGTTTAACAGCAGTGTAGTGGTTGTGTTTAACAGCAGTGTATTGTGTTTAACAGCAGTGTAGTGGCTGTGTTTAACAGCAGTGTAGTGGCTGTGTTTAACAGCAGTGTAGTGGCTGTGTTTAACAGCAGTGTAGTGGCTGTGTTTAACAGCAGTGTAGTGGCTGTGTTTAACAGCAGTGTATTGTGTTTAACAGCAGTGTAGTGGCTGTGTTTAACAGCAGTGTAGTGGCTGTGTTTAACAACAGTGTAGTGGCTGTGTTTAACAGCAGTGTAGTGGTTGTGTTTAACAGCAGTGTAGTGGCTGTGTTTAACAGCAGTGTAGTGGCTGTGTTTAACAGCAGTGTAGTGGCTGTGTTTAACAGCAGTGTAGTGGTTGTGTTTAACAGCAGTGTATTGTGTTTAACAGCAGTGTAGTGGCTGTGTTTAACAGCAGTGTATTGTGTTTAACAGCAGTGTAGTGGCTGTGTTTAACAGCAGTGTAGTGGTTGTGTTTAACAGCAGTGTAGTGGCTGTGTTTAACAGCAGTGTAGTGGCTGTGTTTAACAGCAGTGTAGTGGCTGTGTTTAACAGCAGTGTATTGTGTTTAACAGCAGTGTAGTGGTTGTGTTTAACAGCAGTGTAGTGGCTGTGTTTAACAGCAGTGTATTGTGTTTAACAGCAGTGTAGTGGCTGTGTTTAACAGCAGTGTAGTGGCTGTGTTTAACAGCAGTGTATTGTGTTTAACAGCAGTGTATTGTGTTTAACAGCAGTGTAGTGGCTGTGTTTAACAGCAGTGTATTGGCTGTGTTTAACAGCAGTGTATTGTGTTTAACAGCAGTGTATTGTGTTTAACAGCAGTGTAGTGGCTGTGTTTAACAGCAGTGTAGTGGCTGTGTTTAACAGCAGTGTAGTGGCTGTGTTTAACAGCAGTGTATTGTGTTTAACAGCAGTGTAGTGGTTGTGTTTAACAGCAGTGTAGTGGCTGTGTTTAACAGCAGTGTAGTGGCTGTGTTTAACAGCAGTGTATTGTGTTTAACAGCAGTGTATTGTGTTTAACAGCAGTGTATTGTGTTTAACAGCAGTGTAGTGGCTGTGTTTAACAGCAGTGTAGTGGCTGTGTTTAACAGCAGTGTATTGTGTTTAACAGCAGTGTATTGTGTTTAACAGCAGTGTATTGTGTTTAACAGCAGTGTAGTGGCTGTGTTTAACAGCAGTGTAGTGGCTGTGTTTAACAGCAGTGTAGTGGCTGTGTTTAACAGCAGTGTATTGTGTTTAACAGCAGTGTATTGTGTTTAACAGCAGTGTATTGTGTTTAACAGCAGTGTAGTGGCTGTGTTTAACAGCAGTGTAGTGGTTGTGTTTAACAGCAGTGTAGTGGTTGTGTTTAACAGCAGTGTAGTGGTTGTGTTTAACAACAGTGTAGTGGTTGTGTTTAACAGCAGTGTAGTGGCTGTGTTTAACAGCAGTGTAGTGGCTGTGTTTAACAGCAGTGTATTGTGTTTAACAGCAGTGTAGTGGCTGTGTTTAACAGCAGTGTAGTGGTTGTGTTTAACAGCAGTGTAGTGGTTGTGTTTAACAGCAGTGTAGTGGCTGTGTTTAACAGCAGTGTATTGTGTTTAACAGCAGTGTAGTGGCTGTGTTTAACAGCAGTGTAGTGGCTGTGTTTAACAGCAGTGTAGTGGCTGTGTTTAACAGCAGTGTATTGTGTTTAACAGCAGTGTAGTGGCTGTGTTTAACAGCAGTGTAGTGGCTGTGTTTAACAACAGTGTAGTGGCTGTGTTTAACAGCAGTGTAGTGGTTGTGTTTAACAGCAGTGTAGTGGCTGTGTTTAACAGCAGTGTAGTGGCTGTGTTTAACAGCAGTGTAGTGGCTGTGTTTAACAGCAGTGTAGTGGTTGTGTTTAACAGCAGTGTATTGTGTTTAACAGCAGTGTAGTGGCTGTGTTTAACAGCAGTGTATTGTGTTTAACAGCAGTGTAGTGGCTGTGTTTAACAGCAGTGTAGTGGTTGTGTTTAACAGCAGTGTAGTGGCTGTGTTTAACAGCAGTGTAGTGGCTGTGTTTAACAGCAGTGTAGTGGCTGTGTTTAACAGCAGTGTAGTGGTTGTGTTTAACAGCAGTGTAGTGGCTGTGTTTAACAGCAGTGTAGTGGTTGTGTTTAACAGCAGTGTAGTGGTTGTGTTTAACAGCAGTGTAGTGGCTGTGTTTAACAGCAGTGTATTGTGTTTAACAGCAGTGTAGTGGTTGTGTTTAACAGCAGTGTAGTGGCTGTGTTTAACAGCAGTGTATTGTGTTTAACAGCAGTGTAGTGGCTGTGTTTAACAGCAGTGTATTGTGTTTAACAGCAGTGTAGTGGTTGTGTTTAACAGCAGTGTATTGTGTTTAACAGCAGTGTAGTGGTTGTGTTTAACAGCAGTGTAGTGGCTGTGTTTAACAGCAGTGTAGTGGCTGTGTTTAACAGCAGTGTAGTGGCTGTGTTTAACAGCAGTGTATTGTGTTTAACAGCAGTGTAGTGGTTGTGTTTAACAGCAGTGTAGTGGCTGTGTTTAACAGCAGTGTATTGTGTTTAACAGCAGTGTAGTGGCTGTGTTTAACAGCAGTGTAGTGGCTGTGTTTAACAGCAGTGTATTGTGTTTAACAGCAGTGTAGTGGCTGTGTTTAACAGCAGTGTAGTGGTTGTGTTTAACAGCAGTGTAGTGGCTGTGTTTAACAGCAGTGTAGTGGTTGTGTTTAACAGCAGTGTATTGTGTTTAACAGCAGTGTATTGTGTTTAACAGCAGTGTAGTGGCTGTGTTTAACAGCAGTGTAGTGGCTGTGTTTAACAGCAGTGTAGTGGCTGTGTTTAACAGCAGTGTATTGTGTTTAACAGCAGTGTAGTGGTTGTGTTTAACAGCAGTGTAGTGGCTGTGTTTAACAGCAGTGTAGTGGCTGTGTTTAACAGCAGTGTATTGTGTTTAACAGCAGTGTATTGTGTTTAACAGCAGTGTATTGTGTTTAACAGCAGTGTAGTGGCTGTGTTTAACAGCAGTGTAGTGGCTGTGTTTAACAGCAGTGTATTGTGTTTAACAGCAGTGTAGTGGTTGTGTTTAACAGCAGTGTATTGTGTTTAACAGCAGTGTAGTGGCTGTGTTTAACAGCAGTGTATTGTGTTTAACAGCAGTGTAGTGGCTGTGTTTAACAGCAGTGTAGTGGCTGTGTTTAACAGCAGTGTAGTGGCTGTGTTTAACAGCAGTGTAGTGGCTGTGTTTAACAGCAGTGTATTGGCTGTGTTTAACAGCAGTGTAGTGGTTGTGTTTAACAGCAGTGTATTGTGTTTAACAGCAGTGTAGTGGCTGTGTTTAACAGCAGTGTATTGTGTTTAACAGCAGTGTAGTGGCTGTGTTTAACAGCAGTGTAGTGGCTGTGTTTAACAGCAGTGTATTGTGTTTAACAGCAGTGTAGTGGCTGTGTTTAACAGCAGTGTAGTGGTTGTGTTTAACAGCAGTGTAGTGGCTGTGTTTAACAGCAGTGTATTGTGTTTAACAGCAGTGTAGTGGCTGTGTTTAACAGCAGTGTAGTGGTTGTGTTTAACAACAGTGTAGTGGCTGTGTTTAACAGCAGTGTATTGTGTTTAACAGCAGTGTATTGGCTGTGTTTAACAGCAGTGTAGTGGCTGTGTTTAACAGCAGTGTAGTGGTTGTGTTTAACAGCAGTGTAGTGGCTGTGTTTAACAGCAGTGTAGTGGCTGTGTTTAACATCAGTGTAGTGGCTGTGTTTAACAGCAGTGTAGTGGCTGTGTTTAACAGCAGTGTATTGTGTTTAACAGCAGTGTATTGTGTTTAACAGCAGTGTAGTGGCTGTGTTTAACAGCAGTGTAGTGGCTGTGTTTAACAGCAGTGTATTGTGTTTAACAGCAGTGTAGTGGCTGTGTTTAACAGCAGTGTAGTGGCTGTGTTTAACAGCAGTGTAGTGGTTGTGTTTAACAGCAGTGTAGTGGCTGTGTTTAACAGCAGTGTAGTGGTTGTGTTTAACAGCAGTGTATTGTGTTTAACAGCAGTGTATTGTGTTTAACAGCAGTGTAGTGGCTGTGTTTAACAGCAGTGTAGTGGTTGTGTTTAACAGCAGTGTAGTGGCTGTGTTTAACAGCAGTGTATTGTGTTTAACAGCAGTGTATTGTGTTTAACAGCAGTGTAGTGGCTGTGTTTAACAGCAGTGTAGTGGCTGTGTTTAACAGCAGTGTAGTGGCTGTGTTTAACAGCAGTGTATTGTGTTTAACAGCAGTGTATTGTGTTTAACAGCAGTGTATTGTGTTTAACAGCAGTGTAGTGGCTGTGTTTAACAGCAGTGTAGTGGCTGTGTTTAACAGCAGTGTAGTGGCTGTGTTTAACAGCAGTGTAGTGGCTGTGTTTAACAGCAGTGTAGTGGCTGTGTTTAACAGCAGTGTAGTGGCTGTGTTTAACAGCAGTGTATTGGCTGTGTTTAACAGCAGTGTAGTGGTTGTGTTTAACAGCAGTGTATTGTGTTTAACAGCAGTGTAGTGGCTGTGTTTAACAGCAGTGTATTGTGTTTAACAGCAGTGTAGTGGCTGTGTTTAACAGCAGTGTAGTGGCTGTGTTTAACAGCAGTGTATTGTGTTTAACAGCAGTGTAGTGGTTGTGTTTAACAGCAGTGTAGTGGCTGTGTTTAACAGCAGTGTAGTGGCTGTGTTTAACAGCAGTGTATTGTGTTTAACAGCAGTGTATTGTGTTTAACAGCAGTGTAGTGGCTGTGTTTAACAGCAGTGTAGTGGTTGTGTTTAACAGCAGTGTAGTGGCTGTGTTTAACAGCAGTGTATTGTGTTTAACAGCAGTGTATTGTGTTTAACAGCAGTGTAGTGGTTGTGTTTAACAGCAGTGTAGTGGCTGTGTTTAACAGCAGTGTATTGTGTTTAACAGCAGTGTAGTGGCTGTGTTTAACAGCAGTGTAGTGGCTGTGTTTAACAGCAGTGTAGTGGCTGTGTTTAACAGCAGTGTAGTGGCTGTGTTTAACAGCAGTGTATTGGCTGTGTTTAACAGCAGTGTAGTGGTTGTGTTTAACAGCAGTGTATTGTGTTTAACAGCAGTGTAGTGGCTGTGTTTAACAGCAGTGTATTGTGTTTAACAGCAGTGTAGTGGCTGTGTTTAACAGCAGTGTAGTGGCTGTGTTTAACAGCAGTGTATTGTGTTTAACAGCAGTGTAGTGGTTGTGTTTAACAGCAGTGTAGTGGCTGTGTTTAACAGCAGTGTAGTGGCTGTGTTTAACAGCAGTGTATTGTGTTTAACAGCAGTGTATTGTGTTTAACAGCAGTGTATTGTGTTTAACAGCAGTGTAGTGGCTGTGTTTAACAGCAGTGTAGTGGTTGTGTTTAACAGCAGTGTAGTGGCTGTGTTTAACAGCAGTGTATTGTGTTTAACAGCAGTGTAGTGGCTGTGTTTAACAGCAGTGTATTGTGTTTAACAGCAGTGTATTGTGTTTAACAGCAGTGTAGTGGCTGTGTTTAACAGCAGTGTATTGTGTTTAACAGCAGTGTATTGTGTTTAACAGCAGTGTAGTGGCTGTGTTTAACAGCAGTGTAGTGGTTGTGTTTAACAGCAGTGTAGTGGTTGTGTTTAACAGCAGTGTAGTGGCTGTGTTTAACAGCAGTGTATTGTGTTTAACAGCAGTGTATTGTGTTTAACAGCAGTGTATTGTGTTTAACAGCAGTGTAGTGGCTGTGTTTAACAGCAGTGTAGTGGTTGTGTTTAACAGCAGTGTAGTGGCTGTGTTTAACAGCAGTGTAGTGGCTGTGTTTAACAGCAGTGTATTGTGTTTAACAGCAGTGTAGTGGCTGTGTTTAACAGCAGTGTAGTGGCTGTGTTTAACAGCAGTGTAGTGGCTGTGTTTAACAGCAGTGTAGTGGCTGTGTTTAACAGCAGTGTAGTGGCTGTGTTTAACAGCAGTGTAGTGGCTGTGTTTAACAGCAGTGTATTGTGTTTAACAGCAGTGTAGTGGCTGTGTTTAACAGCAGTGTATTGGCTGTGTTTAACAGCAGTGTAGTGGTTGTGTTTAACAGCAGTGTATTGTGTTTAACAGCAGTGTAGTGGCTGTGTTTAACAGCAGTGTAGTGGCTGTGTTTAACAGCAGTGTAGTGGCTGTGTTTAACAGCAGTGTAGTGGTTGTGTTTAACAGCAGTGTAGTGGCTGTGTTTAACAGCAGTGTAGTGGCTGTGTTTAACAGCAGTGTAGTGGCTGTGTTTAACAGCAGTGTAGTGGCTGTGTTTAACAGCAGTGTATTGTGTTTAACAGCAGTGTAGTGGCTGTGTTTAACAGCAGTGTAGTGGCTGTGTTTAACAGCAGTGTATTGTGTTTAACAGCAGTGTATTGTGTTTAACAGCAGTGTAGTGGCTGTGTTTAACAGCAGTGTAGTGGCTGTGTTTAACAGCAGTGTAGTGGTTGTGTTTAACAGCATTGTAGTGGCTGTGTTTAACAGCAGTGTAGTGGCTGTGTTTAACAGCAGTGTAGTGGCTGTGTTTAACAACAGTGTAGTGGCTGTGTTTAACAGCAGTGTAGTGGCTGTGTTTAACAGCAGTGTAGTGGCTGTGTTTAACAGCAGTGTATTGTGTTTAACAGCAGTGTAGTGGCTGTGTTTAACAGCAGTGTATTGTGTTTAACAGCAGTGTATTGTGTTTAACAGCAGTGTAGTGGCTGTGTTTAACAGCAGTGTATTGGCTGTGTTTAACAGCAGTGTATTGTGTTTAACAGCAGTGTAGTGGCTGTGTTTAACAGCAGTGTATTGTGTTTAACAGCAGTGTAGTGGCTGTGTTTAACAGCAGTGTAGTGGCTGTGTTTAACAGCAGTGTAGTGGCTGTGTTTAACAGCAGTGTGTGTTTGTAACCAGGTGACTTTGCTCTGACCCCAGACTCCGTTCCATATACAGCCACACAGCTGAGACAGACTTCCAGATGGGACTGAAATCTATCCTCTCCTCCAGCTACAGGACAATAACTCAGCAGGGGACAGAGGTTACAGGGTCAGACAGCTTAAGATGCTGAATTAGATGCCAGGCTGCCTGGTGAAGTAACCTGATTGGTTGAGGGAGGATGAGAACTAGACCAAATGACAGACAGAGACACACCCCACCTGGGCTGTTCCATCCCTCCCTCCCCCCCAACCTGGCTGTCCCATCCCTCCCTCCCCCCAACTGGGCTGTTCCATCCCTCCCTCCCCCCCAACTGGGCTGTTCCATCACTCCCTCTCCCCACCTGGGCTGTTCCATCCCTCCCTCCCCCCCAACTGGGCTGTTCCATCCCTCCCTCCCCCCCAACTGGGCTGTTCCATCCCTCCCTCCCCCCAGCCGGGGTTGTTCCATCCGGCCCTCCCCCCAACTGGGCTGTTCCATCCCTCCCTCCCCCCAACTGGGCTGTTCCATCCCTCCCTCCTCCACCCAACTGGGCTGTTCCAGTAAAACACCAGTCTATTAGTGGTGTCTGTTTCAGTGATACAGTAAAACACCAGTCTATTAGTGGTGTCTGTCTCAGTGGTACAGTAAAACACCAGTCTATTAGTGGTGTCTGATTCAGTGGTACAGTAAAACACCAGTCTATTAGTGGTGTCTGTCTCAGTGGTACAGTAAAACACCAGTCTATTAGTGGTGTCTTTTTCAGTGGTACAGTAAAACACCAGTCTATTAGTGGTGTCTGATTCAGTGGTACAGTAAAACACCAGTCTATTAGTGGTGTCTGTTTCAGTGGTACAGTAAAACACCAGTCTATTAGTGGTGTCTGATTCAGTGGTACAGTAAAACACCAGTCTATTAGTGGTGTCTGTTTCAGTGGTACAGTAAAACACCAGTCTATTAGTGGTGTCTGTTTCAGTGGTACAGTAAAACACCAGTCTATTAGTGGTGTCTGTTTCAGTGGTACAGTAAAACACCAGTCTATTAGTGGTGTCTGTTTCAGTGGTACAGTATAACAGAGGCGGATGCCAGAGGCCACAGATGCTACGTATTCAGTTTTTTGGCCAGATGTCCGACTGCGATCTAAAAGTTGTCATTATTATCTACAGAAGCAGACTGAACGTTTTAAGAGTGGCGGGCGGCTGACACCGGCTAGTTCAGTGTTTACAGAATCCAGAGCTCTCTACTCCTCATGTCCCCTCGCAACATTAGAGAGTGATTTTAATCCTTACTTGTCTGAGAGAGTGAGGGGGAGAGAGAGAGAGAGAGAGAGAGAGAGAGAGAGAGGGAGAGAGAGAGAGAGAGACGGAAAGAGAGAGGGAGAGAGAGAGAGAGAGACGGAAAGAGAGAGGGAGAGAGAGAGAGAGAGAGAGAGAGAGAGAGGGAGGGAGGGAGAGAGAGAGAGAGAGAGAGAGAGAGAGAGAGAGAGAGAGAGAGAGAGAGGGGAGAGAGAGAGAGAGATAGAAAAACAGGGGATTTGGATTACTGTCAATTAGAATCCCTCGACACAATCCCTGTCCCTCTGCTCTCCTCCCCCTCATCCCTCGCTCTCTCCCTCCTTCCCACTGCCCCCCCATCCCTCGCTCTCTCCCTCCTTCCCTCTGCCCTTCTCCTCCCTTCATCCCTCGCTCTCTCCCTCCTTCCCTCTGCCCCCCCATCCCTCGCTCTCTCCCTCCTTCCCTCTGCCCTTCTCCTCCCTTCATCCCTCGCTCTCTCCCTCCTTCCCTCTGCCCTCCTTCCCCCTCATCCCTCGCTCACTCCCTCCTTCCCTCTGCCCTCCTCCCCCCTCATCCCTCGCTCTCTCCCTCCCTCCCTCCCTCTGCCCTCCTCCCTCATCCCTTGCTCTCTCCCTCCTTCCCTCTAACCTCCTCCCCCTCATCCCTCTCTCTCTCCCTCCTTCCCTCTGCCCTCTGCCCTCCTCCCCCCTCATCCCTCTCTCTCTCCCTCCCTCCTTCCCCTGCCCTCCTCCCCCTCATCCCTCTCTCTCTCCCTCCTTCCCTCTGCCCTCTGCCCTCCTCCCCCCTCATCCCTCTCTCTCTCCCTCCTTCCCTCTAACCTCCTCCCCCCTCATCCCTCTCTCCCTCCCTCCTTCCCTCTGCCCTCCTCCCTCATCCCTTGCTCTCTCCCTCCTTCCCCTGCCCTCCTCCCCCCTCATCCCTCTCTCTCTCCCTCCTTCCCTCTGCCTGATGGCTGTCCCAGTGACCCCAGAGAGAAAAAGATAAACCAGTGAAAAACAAACACCTGTAACGGGTGACGCTCTCCTCATCCTCGGAAGAGGTGAGGAGAGAAGGATCTTCAGACCAAAACGCAGGCTCAGGGAAATAAGCCATCTTTATTATAAATTACGATGGCACACGAAACGAAACAAAACACTTTCCAAACTACAAAATAAGAAAACGACGTTGACGCAACCTGAACATAAACTTACATAACTAAACATAAACTTACGTACAGGAAAACAGACGACATCGAAACGAAAACGAAACAAACAAACGCTACAGTCCAGTGTGGTACGAACAAACATACTGACACAGGAGACAATCACCCACAAACAAACAGTGAGAATGCCCTACCTAAATATGACTCTTAATTAGAGGCAAACGCAAACCACCTGCCTCTAATCAAGAGCCATACCAGGCAAACCGAAACCAACATAGAAACAGATAACATAGAATGCCCACCCAACCTCACGTCCTGACCAACTAACACACAAAAACTAACATAAATAGGTCAGGAACGTGACAGTACCCCCCCCACAAGGTGCGAACTCCGGACGCACCAGCACAAAGTCTAGGGGAGGGTCTGGGTGGGCATCTAACCACGGTGGTGGCTCAGGCTCCGGGCGCGGTTCCCACCCCACCATAATCCATCCTAGCCCCCTCCCTTCAAGAATGTCCACCCTCTTACTTCCCCCACAAAATCCTCCTAATAACATATCTAATAATGACAATACCGGGACAGAGAGATAAACCAAGACAGAGGGATAGATAAGACTATAGAGGTAGATAAAGATAGAGAGGGAGATCAGGATAGAGGGGCAACTCCGGACTGAAAGGCAGCTCCGGACAGAGAGACAGCTCTGGACTGATGGGCAGTTCTGGGTATCTAGCCTTTTCAGGCTGAAGGGCAGCTCATGGCTGACTGACGACTCTCGACGCTCATGGCTGACTGACGGCTCTCGACGCTCATGGCAGGCTGACGGCTCTCGACGCTCATGGCAGGCTGACGGCTCTCGACGCTCATGGCAGGCTGACGGCTCTCGACGCTCATGGCAGGCTGACGGCTCTCGACGCTCATGGCAGGCTGACGGCTCTCGACGCTCATGGCAGGCTGACGGCTCTCGACGCTCATGGCAGGCTGACGGCTCTCGACGCTCATGGCGCTCTGACGGCTCTGGCTGCTCATGGCGCTCTGACGGCTCTGGCTGCTCATGGCTCGCCGGCGGCTCTGGCAGATCCTGTCTGGTTGGCGGCTCTGGCAGATCCTGTCTGGTTGGCGGCTCTGGCAGATCCTGTCTGGTTGGCGGCTCTGGCAGATCCTGTCTGGTTGGCGGCTCTGGCAGATCCTGTCTGGTTGGCGGCTCTGGCAGATCCTGTCTGGTTGGCGGCTCTGGCAGATCCTGTCTGGCTGGCGGCTCTAGCGGCTCCTGTCTGGCTGACGGCTCTGTAGGCTCATGGCAGACGGGCGGCTTTGCAGGCTCATGGCAGACGGGCGGCTTTGCAGGCTCCTGGCAGACGGATGGCTCAGATGGCGCTGGGGAGACGGATGGCTCAGATGGCGCTGGGGAGACGGATGGCTCAGATGGCGCTGGGGAGACGGATGGCTCAGATGGCGCTGGGGAGACGGATGGCTCAGATGGCGCTGGGGAGACGGATGGCTCAGACCGGATATGGCGCACTGTAGACCTGGTGCGTGGTGCCGGAACTGGAGGCACCGTGCTAATGATAAGCACCTTCCTACTAGTGCGGGGAGCAGGGACAGGGCACACTGTATCCTCAAAGCCTACTCTATCCCTGATGCGTGGTACCGGCACTGGTGACGCCGGGCTGAGGACAAGCACATCAGGATTAGTAGGGGGAGAATATACAGTGTGTACAGGGCTCTGGAGACGCACTGGTAGCTTAGTGCGTGGGGCCGGAACTGGAGGCACCGGGCTAGATACACGCACTACAGGGAGAGTGCGTGGAGGAGGAACAGGGCTCAGGATACGCACTGGTAGCCTAGTGCGTAGTGTATACACTGTAGGTACTAGGCTGGGGCGGGGAGGTGGTGCCGGAAATACCGGACCGTGGAGGCGTACTGGCACTCTTGAGCATTGAGCTTGCCCAACCTTACCTGGTTGAATGCTCCCGGTTGCCCGACCAGTGCGGGGAGGTGGAATAACCCGCACCGGCCTATGTAGGCGAACCGGAGAAACCATGCGTAAGGCCGGTGCCATGTATGCCGGCCCGAGGAGACGCACTGGAGACCAGACGCGTTGAGCCGGCCTCATGACACCTGGCTCAATACTCAATCTAGCCCTACCAGTGCGGGGAGGTGGAATAACCCGCACTGGGCTATGCACTCGTACAGGAGACACCGTGCGCTCTACTGCGTAACACGGCGCCTGCCCGTACTCCCGCTCTCCACGGTAAGCCTGGGAAGTGGGCGCAGGTCTCCTACCTGCCCTTGGCCCACTATCTCCTAGCCCCCCCCCAAGAAATTTTTGGGAATTACTTACGGGCTTTTTCGGCTTCCGTGCCAGACGCGTTCCCTCATAGCTCCGGTTCCTCTCTCCGGTAGCCTCCGCTCTCCTCAGTGCCTCCAGCTGTTCCCATGGGAGGCGATCTCTACCAGCTAGGATCTCCTCCCATGTGTAGACACCCTTTCCATCCAAAACATCGTCCCATGTCCATTGCTCCTTTCTCTCCTGTCCCTTACTCCGTTTAGTTTCCCTTTGCCGCTTGGTCTTAGCGTGTTGGTGGGTGATTCTGTAACGGGTGACGCTCTCCTCATCCTCGGAAGAGGTGAGGAGAGAAGGATCTTCAGACCAAAACGCAGGCTCAGGGAAATAAGCCATCTTTATTATAAATTACGATGGCACACGAAACGAATCAAAACACTTTCCAAACTACAAAATAAGAAAACGACGTTGACGCAACCTGAACATAAACTTACATAACTAAACATAAACTTACGTACAGGAAAACAGACGACATCGAAACGAAAACGAAACAAACAAACGCTACAGTCCAGTGTGGTACGAACAAACATACTGACACAGGAGACAATCACCCACAAACAAACAGTGAGAATGCCCTACCTAAATATGACTCTTAATTAGAGGCAAACGCAAACCACCTGCCTCTAATCAAGAGCCATACCAGGCAAACCGAAACCAACATAGAAACAGATAACATAGAATGCCCACCCAACCTCACGTCCTGACCAACTAACACACAAAAACTAACATAAATAGGTCAGGAACGTGACAACACCATTGTAAATACGACCTATATTTATATTTATTGTCCCTTTTGTACTTTAACTATTTGCACATCGTTACAACACTGTATATAGACATAATATGGCATGTGAAATGTCTCTAATATTGTGTGAGTGTAATATTTACTGTTCACATTTCATTGTTTATTTAACTTATGTTTACCTATTTAACTTTTGTTTACCTATTTGACTTTTGTTTACCCATTTCCCATGCCAATAAAGCACCTCGAATGACATTGAGTGTGACTTCCCCTCCTCCCTCCTATGTATCTCACCAAATTACCGTACCGCAGACCACATATATTCACCCTGCACACCCAAACAAACCAAAACACAAATTACCGTACCGCAGACCACATATATTCACCCTGCACACCCAAACAAACCAAAAGTCTTCTCATGAACCGCATGATGACAAAGCAAAAACAGTATTTTTTTGTTGTTTTTTTGCAAATATATATACATTTTTTTCCACTGAAATATGACATTTCCATAAGTATTCAGACCCTTCAGGCCCTAACCCACCCCCCCCCCCCCCCCATCCCCCACGAAATTAAAGCCTTTTCCAACAAACACTCCCCCCCCCACTAGCACTGACTGCTGGTGACTTATTGAGGAAGCGTGTTACTACGACTGTGACACGTGGCTGTCCCACCTAGCTATTTTAAGATGAATACACTAACTGCTAAATTACTAACATTTAAAATGTTGTTAGAGATGTTGAACACAACATTTGAGTGAATATTAGGATTTCATTAAAAATAACCCCCCCCCCCCATCTAGAAGTTCATGGGAATCTTAGCTGACGTTCTGGGAATGTTTCTGGTTTGCTGGGGATTCTTCCACTGTCATTAGACGAGCTCCTCCACCGCTCTACTCTGCTCTCAACGTTCTGGGAATGTTTCTGGTTTGCTGGGGATTCTTCCACTGTCGTTAGACGAGCTCCGCCACCACTCTACTCTACTCTCAACGTTCTGGGAATGTTTCTGGTTTGCTGGGGATTCTTCCACTGTCGTTAGACGAGCTCCGCCACCACTCTACTCTACTCTCAACGTTCTCAGCTGTTGTTAGTGGTTACCTGTTGTTATGGTTACCGTTTCCCTCCGTGACTTGAAACCAGACCTGAAGCCCCAAACGGAGAGACAGGCAGGCAGAGAGAGAGACACGCACGGAGATGTGTGTATACCCACAGAGAGAGAGAGAGAGAGAGAGAGAGAGAGAGAGAGAGAGAGAGAGAGAGAGAGAGAGAGAGAGAGAGAGAGAGAGAGAGAGAGACAGAGAGAGACAGAGAGAGAGAGAGAGAGACAGAGAGAGAGAGAGAGAGACAGAGAGACAGAGAGACAGGGCAGGCACTCAGGGGGTATGCTAATTTGGTATAGAGCAAACTGTCACGCCCTGACCTTACAGATCCATGTTATTCTCTATGTTTGGTTAGGTCAGGGTGTGATTTGGGTGGGCATTCTATGTTCTCTATTTCTTTGTGTTTGGCCGAGTATGTTCCCAATCAGAGGCAGTTGTCTTTCATTGTCTCTGATTGGGGATCATACTTAGGCAGTCCTTTTTTTCCCTCCTTCAGTGTGGGATCTTGTCTTTGTTTTGAGTGCATGTAGTTTGCACGACGAAGCTTTTCGTTCGTTCTAATTGTTTATTCTTGGTAGAACATTTAAATAAAAGAATGTACGCCTACCCACGCTGCACCTTGGTCTCCTTCCGACAACAAACGTTGCAGAAGATCCCACCACCAACGGACCAAGCAGCGTGGTCAGGAGGACTGGACCTGGGAGGAAATCCTGGATGGAGCTAGACCCTGGACAAGGGCTGGGGAGTATCGCCGTCCGAAGGAGGAAATAGAGGCAGCGAAAGCGGAACAGCGACATTACGTGGAGTTAGCTCAACGTAGCAAGCACGAGAGGCAGCCCCAAAAAAAAATTTTTGAGGGGGGGATTGGTGGAGTCAGGGTTCAGACCTGAGTCATCTCCCCGTGCTTACCGTGGGGAGCGTGTGACTGGTCAGGCACCGTATTATGCGGTTGATGCACACGATGTCCCCAGTTTGCCAGCACAGCCCAGTGCGTCCGGTGCCAGCTCCCCGCACTTGCCGTGCTACAGGGGTTATTCAGCCAGGACGCATTGTGCCAGCTCTATGCTCCTGGTCTCCGGTGCCTCTCTTCGGCCCAGTGCGGCCTGTGCCAGCTCTACGCTCCTGGTCTCCGGTGCGTCTCTTCGGCCCAGTGCGGCCTGTGCCAGCTCTACGCTCCTGGTCTCCGGTGCGTCTCTTCGGCCCAGTGCGTCCTGTGCCAGCTCTATGCTCCTGGTCTCCGGTGCGTCTCTTCGGCCCAGTATATCCTGTGCCAGCTCTCCACACTCACCGAGCTAGAGTGGGTATCCAGCCAGGACGTGCTGTGGCAGCTCCACTCACTAGGCTGCCAGTACGTCTCCTCAGTCCGGTGAGACCTGTTCCGGCTCCACGTACGGAGCCTCCATCGACGGTCCCCAGTCCGGAGCCTCCAGCGACGGTCCCCAGTCTGGAGACTCCGGCGACGGTCCCCAGTCCGGAGCCTCTGGCGACGGTCCCCAGTCCCGGGGCCGGCGGCGAGGGTCCCCAGTCTGGTGCCTGCGGCGAGGGTCCCCAGTCCGGGGCCTGCGGCGAGGGTCCCCAGGCCGGGGCCTGCGACGAGGGTTCCCAGTTCGGGGCATGCGGCGAGGGTCCCCAGTCCGGGGTCGGCGACGAGGGTCCCCGCACCAGAGGCGCCACCAAAGTGGGGGGAGCCAGAGGTGGAGCGGGGGCTACGTCCCGAGCCGGAGCCGCCACCGAAGGTAGATGCCCACCCGGACCCTCCCCTATAGGTTCAGGTTTGCGGCCGGGAGTCTGCACCTTTGGTGGGGGGTACTGTCACGCCCTGTGATTTGGGGTGGGCATTCTATGTTGTTTGTTTCTATTAAATGTTTCCATTAAAACATGAGAGCTATTATTTTTCAAGGAGTAATAACCTACTATAGTGCCAACATGGAAGACAAAATATCAGGAAACATCTGAAGGTAAACATCTCCAAACAGGAAGCACAACGCTGCCAGTGGCCAATCACACTGAGATGCTACTGTTCATTATTCCAGTGTTGGTCCAGACAGGGAGGGCTGACTAAAGAAGCTCACTGAGATGCTGCTGTTCACTACAAGGGGACTGGGGTCCATTTCACTACACAGGGACTGGGGTCCGTTTCACTACACGGGGACTGGGGTCCGTTTCACTACACGGGGACTGGGGTCCATTTCACTACACAGGGACTGGGGTCCGTTTCACTACACGGGGACTGGGGTCCGTTTCACTACACGGGGACTGGGGTCCATTTCACTACACGGGGACTGGGGTCCATTTCACTACACAGGGACTGGGGTCCATTTCACTACACGGGGACTGGGGTCCATTTCACTACACGGGGACTGGGGTCCATTTCACTACACGGGGACTGGGGTCCGTTTCACTACACGGGGACTGGGGTCCATTTCACTACACGGGGACTGGGGTCCATTTCACTACACAGGGACTGGGGTCCATTTCACTACACGGGGACTGGGGTCCATTTCACTACACAGGGACTGGGGTCCATTTCACTACACGGGGACTGGGGTCCATTTCACTACACGGGGACTGGGGTCCATTTCACTACACAGGAACTGGGGTCCGTTTCACTACACAGGGACTGGGGTCCATTTCACTACACGGGGACTGGGGTCCGTTTCACTACACAGGGACTGGGGTCCATTTCACTACACGGGGACTGGGGTCCATTTCACTACACAGGGACTGGGGTCCATTTCACTACACGGGGACTGGGGTCCATTTCACTACACGGGGACTGGGGTCCATTTCACTACACGGGGACTGGGGTCCATTTCACTACACAGGGACTGGGGTCCATTTCACTACACAGGGACTGGGGTCCATTTCACTACACGGGGACTGGGGTCCATTTCACTATACAGGGACTGGGGTCCATTTCACTACACGGGGACTGGGGTCCATTTCACTACACGGGGACTGGGGTCCATTTCACTACACAGGGACTGGGGTCCATTTCACTACACGGGGACTGGGGTCCATTTCACTACACGGGGACTGGGGTCCACTTCACTACACGGGGAATGGGGTCCATTTCACTACACGGGGACTGGAGTCCATTTCACTACACAGGGACTGGGGTCCATTTCACTACACGGGGACTGGGGTCCATTTCACTACACAGGGACTGGGGTCCATTTCACTACACAGGGACTGGGGTCCATTTCACTACACGGGGACTGGGGTCCGTTTCACTACACGGGGACTGGGGTCCATTTCACTACACGGGGACTGGGGTCCACTTCACTACACGGGGACTGGGGTCCATTTCACTACACAGGGACTGGGGTCCATTTCACTACACGGGGACTGGGGTCCACTTCACTATACGGGGAATGGGGTCCATTTCACTACACGGGGACTGGGGTCCATTTCACTACACAGGGACTGGGGTCCATTTCACTACACGGGGACTGGGGTCCATTTCACTATACAGGGACTGGGGTCCATTTCACTACACGGGGACTGGGGTCCATTTCACTACACGGGGACTGGGGTCCATTTCACTACACAGGGACTGGGGTCCATTTCACTACACGGGGACTGGGGTCCATTTCACTACACGGGGACTGGGGTCCACTTCACTACACGGGGAATGGGGTCCATTTCACTACACGGGGACTGGAGTCCATTTCACTACACAGGGACTGGGGTCCATTTCACTACACGGGGACTGGGGTCCATTTCACTACACAGGGACTGGGGTCCATTTCACTACACAGGGACTGGGGTCCATTTCACTACACGGGGACTGGGGTCCGTTTCACTACACGGGGACTGGGGTCCATTTCACTACACGGGGACTGGGGTCCACTTCACTACACGGGGACTGGGGTCCATTTCACTACACAGGGACTGGGGTCCATTTCACTACACGGGGACTGGGGTCCACTTCACTATACGGGGAATGGGGTCCATTTCACTACACGGGGACTGGAGTCCATTTCAATACACGGGAACTGGGGTCCATTTCACTACACAGGGACTGGGGTCCACTTCACTACACGGGGACTGGGGTCCATTTCACTACACAGGGACTGGGGTCCATTTCACTACACAGGGACTGGGGTCCGTTTCACTACACGGGGACTGGGGTCCGTTTCACTACACGGGGACTGGGGTCCGTTTCACTACACGGGGACTGGGGTCCGTTTCACTACACGGGGACTGGGGTCCATTTCACTATACAGGGACGGGGGTCCGTTTCACTACACGGGGACTGGGGTCCATTTCACTACACGGGGACTGGGGTCCATTTCACTACACGGGGACTGGGGTCCATTTCACTACACAGGGACTGGGGTCCATTTCACTACATAGGGACTGGGGTCCATTTCACTACACAGGGACTGGGGTCCGTTTCACTACACGGGGACTGGGGTCCATTTCACTACACGGGGACTGGGGTCCATTTCACTACACGGGGACTGGGGTCCATTTCACTACATAGGGACTGGCGTCCATTTCACTACACGGGGACTGGGGTCCATTTCACTACACGGGGACTGGGGTCCATTTCACTACACGGGGACTGGGGTCCACTTCACTACACGGGGACAGGGGTCCATTTCACTACACGGGGACTGGGGTCCACTTCACTACACGGGGACTGGGGTCCATTTCACCACACAGGGACTGGGGTCCATTTCACTACACAGGGACTGGGGTCCATTTCACTACACGGGGACTGGGGTCCATTTCACTACACGGGGACTGGGGTCCATTTCACTACACAGGGACTGGGGTCCATTTCACTACACGGGGACTGGGGTCCATTTCACTATACAGGGACTGGGGTCCATTTCACTACACAGGGACTGGGGTCCATTTCACTACACGGGGACTGGAGTCCATTTCACTACACGGGGACTGGGGTCCATTTCACTACACGGGGACTGGGGTCCATTTCACTATACAGGGACTGGGGTCCATTTCACTACACGGGGACTGGGGTCCATTTCACTACACAGGGACTGGGTTCCATTTCACTACACGGGGACTGGGGTCCATTTCACTACACGGGGACTGGGGTCCATTTCACTACACAGGGACTGGAGTCCATTTCACTACACAGGGACTGGGGTCCATTTCACTACACGGGGACTGGGGTCCATTTCACTACACGGGGACAGGGGTCCATTTCACTACACGGGGACTGGGGTCCATTTCACTACACGGGGACTGGGGTCCATTTCACTACACGGGGACTGGGGTCCATTTCACTACACGGGGACTGGGGTCCATTTCACTACACGGGGACTGGGGTCCATTTCACTACACGGGGACTGGGGTCCATTTCACTACACGGGGACTGGGGTCCATTTCACTACACGGGGACTGGGGTCCATTTCACTACACGGGGACTGGGGTCCATTTCACTACACGGGGACTGGGGTCCATTTCACTACACGGGGACTGGGGTCCATTTCACTACACGGGGACAGGGGTCCATTTCACTACACGGGGACTGGGGTCCATTTCACTACTCGGGGACTGGGGTCCATTTCACTACACGGGGACTGGGGTCCATTTCACTACACGGGGACTGGGGTCCATTTCACTACACGGGGACTGGGTTCCATTTCACTACACGGGGACTGGGGTCCATTTCACTACACGGGGACTGGGGTCCATTTCACTACACAGGGACTGTGGTCCATTTCACTACACGGGGACTGGGGTCCATTTCACTACACGGGGACTGGGGTCATTTCACTACACGGGGACTGGGGTCCATTTCACTACACAGGGACTGGAGTTCATTTCACTACACAGGGACTGGGGTCCACGTCACTACACAGGGACTGGGGTCCACTTCACTACACAGGGACTGGGGTCCATTTCACTACACGGGGACTGGAGTCCATTTCACTACACAGGGACTGGGGTCCATTTCACTACACGGGGACTGGAGTCCATTTCACTACACGGGGACTGGGGTCCATTTCACTACACGGGGACTGGGGTCCACACAGGGACTGGGGTGCATTTCACTACACGGGGACTGGGGTCCATTTCACTACACAGGGACTGGGGTCCATTTCACTACACAGGGACTGGGGTCCATTTCACTACACGGGGACTGGGTTCCATTTCACTACACAGGGACTGGGGTCCATTTCACTACACGGGGACTGGGGTCCATTTCACTACACGGGGACTGGGGTCCGTTTCACTACATGGGACTGGGGTCCATTTCACCACACGGGGACTGGGGTCCATTTGGGCTTCATCCTGTAGTTGTTATCATGATGGTGGCGTAGCGCGGGGCGACGTTAGATAAGAAGGAGATAAATATAGAGACTGTGCTTTGTGTTCTAATCCGGCCACAGGCTAGTGGCCAAGGAAGTAACATTTTAAATAGGTCAGCAACGTCTCCTTTCGGGGGGGACAACACTCTGGGGGGGGGACAACACTAACATACCCTCTCTGGGGGGGGGGGGGCTGTCTGCATCCCTCTAACTAACAGCCTGACTGTCTGCATCCCTCTAACTAACAGCCTGACTGTCTGTATCACTCTAACTAACAGCCTGACTGTCTGCATCACTCTAACTAACAGCCTGACTGTCTGCATCACTCTAACTAACAGTCTGACTGTCTGCATCACTCTAACTAACAGCCTGACTGTCTGCATCACTCTAACTAACAGCCTGACTGTCTGCATCCCTCTAACTAACAGCCTGACTGTCTGCATCACTCTAACTAACAGCCTGACTGTCTGCATCACTCTAACTAACAGCCTGACTGTCTGCATCCCTCTAACTAACAGCCTGACTGTCTGCATCCCTCTAACTAACAGCCTGACTGTCTGCATCTCTCTAACTAACAGCCTGACTGTCTGCATCCCTCTAACTAACAGCCTGACTGTCTGCATCACTCTAACTAACAGCCTGACTGTCTGCATCCCTCTAACTAACAGCCTGACTGTCTGCATCCCTCTAACTAACAGCCTGACTGTCTGCATCCCTCTAACTAACAGCCTGACTGTCTGCATCACTCTAACTAACAGCCTGACTGTCTGCATCCCTCTAACTAACAGCCTGACTGTCTGCATCACTCTAACTAACAGCCTGACTGTCTGCATCACTCTAACTAACAGCCTGACTGTCTGTATCACTCTAACAGCCTGACTGTCTGTATCACTCTAACAGCCTGACTGTCTGCATCCCTCTAACTAACAGCCTGACTGTCTGCATCCCTCTAACTAACAGCCTGACTGTCTGTATCACTCTAACAGCCTGACTGTCTGTTTCCCTCTAACTAACAGCCTGACTGTCTCCATCTCTCTAACTAACAGCCTGACTGTCTGCATCCCTCTAACTAACAGCCTGACTGTCTGCATCACTCTAACTAACTGCCTGACTGTCTGTATCCCTCTAACTAACAGCCTGACTGTCTGCATCCCTCTAACTAACAGCCTGACTGTCTGCATCACTCTAACTAACAGCCTGACTGTCTGCATCCCTCTAACTAACAGCCTGACTGTCTGCATCCCTCTAACTAACAGCCTGACTGTCTGTATCCCTCTAACTAACAGCCTGACTGTCTGCATCCCTCTAACTAACAGCCTGACTGTCTGCATCCCTCTAACTAACAGCCTGACTGTCTGCATCTCTCTAACTAACAGCCTGACTGTCTGCATCCCTCTAACTAACAGCCTGACTGTCTGCATCACTCTAACTAACAGCCTGACTGTCTGCATCCCTCTAACTAAATGCCTGACTGTCTGCATCCCTCTAACTAACAGCCTGACTGTCTGCATCACTCTAACTAACAGCCTGACTGTCTGCATCACTCTAACTAACAGCCTGACTGTCTGCACCACTCTAACTAACAGCCTGACTGTCTGCATCACTCTAACTAACAGCCTGACTGTCTGCATCACTCTAAATAACAGCCTGACTGGCTGCATCACTCTAACAGCCTGACTGTCTGCATCACTCCAACTAACAGCCTGACTGTCTGCATCCCTCTAACTAACAGCCTGACTGTCTGCATCACTCTAACTATCAGCCTGACTGTCTGCATCACTCTAACTAACAGCCTGACTGTCTGCGACCCTCTAACTAACAGCCTGACTGTCTGTATCCCTCTAACTAACAGCCTGACTGTCTGCATCACTCTAACTAACAGCCTGACTGTCTGTATCACTCTAACTAACAGCCTGACTGTCTGTATCCCTCTAAATAACAGCCTGACTGTCTGCATCCCTCTAACTAACAGCCTGACTGTCTGCATCCCTCTAACTAACAGCCTGACTGTCTGCATCCCTCTAACTAACAGCCTGACTGTCTGTATCACTCTAACTAACAGCCTGACTGTCTGCATCACTCTAACAGCCCTGCGGTCTGCATCCCTCTAACTAACAGCCTGACTGTCTGCATCCCTCTAACTAACAGCCTGACTGTCTGCATCCCTCTAACTAACAGCCTGACTGTCTGCATCCCTCTAACTAACAGCCTGACTGTCTGCATCCCTCTAACTAACAGCCTGACTGTCTGCATCCCTCTAACTAACAGCCTGACTGTCTGCATCCCTCTAACTAACAGCCTGACTGTCTGCATCCCTCTAACAGCCTGACTGTCTGCATCACTCTAACTAACAGCCTGACTGTCTGCATCCCTCTAACAGCCTGACTGTCTGCATCACTCTAACAGCCTGACTGTCTGCATCACTGTAACTAACAGCCTGACTGTCTGTATCCCTCTAACTAACAGCCTGACTGTCTGCATCACTCTAACTAACAGCCTGACTGTCTGTATCCCTCTAACTAACAGCCTGACTGTCTGCATCACTCTAACTAACAGCCTGACTGTCTGCATCCCTCTAACTAACAGCCTGACTGTCTGCATCCCTCTAACTAACAGCCTGACTGTCTGCATCCCTCTAACTAACAGCCTGACTGTCTGTATCCCTCTAACTAACAGCCTGACTGTCTGCATCCCTCTAACTAACAGCCTGACTGTCTGCATCCCTCTAACTAACAACCTGACTGTCTGCATCCCTCTAACTAACAGCCTGACTGTCTGCATCCCTCTAACTAACAGCCTGACTGTCTGCATCACTCTAACAGCCTGACTGTCTGCATCACTCTAACAGCCTGACTGTCTGCATCCCTCTAACTAACAGCCTGACTGTCTGCATCACTCTAACTAACAGCCTGACTGTCTGCATCCCTCTAACTAACAGCCTGACTGTCTGCATCACTCTAACTAACAGCCTGACTGTCTGCATCCCTCTAACAGCCTGACAGTCTGCATCACTGTAACTAACAGCCTGACTGCCTGTATCCCTCTAACTAACAGCCTGACTGTCTGCATCCTTCTAACTAACAGCCTGACTGTCTGCATCCCTCTAACTAACAGCCTGACTGTCTGCATCACTCTAACTAACAGCCTGACTGTCTGCATCCCTCTAACTAACAGCCTGACTGTCTGCATCACTCTAACTAACAGCCTGACTGTCTGCATCCCTCTAACAGCCTGACTGTCTGCATCACTCTAACTAACAGCCTGACTGTCTGCATCACTCTAACTAACAGCCTGACTGTCTTTATCACTCTAACTAACAGCCTGACTGTCTGCATCACTCTAACAGCCTGACTGTCTGCATCCCTCTAACTAACAGCCTGACTGTCTGCATCACTCTAACTAACAGCCTGACTGTCTTTATCACTCTAACTAACAGCCTGACTGTCTGCATCACTCTAACTAACAGCCTGACTGTCTGCATCACTCTAACTAACAGCCTGACTGTCTGCATCACTCTAACTAACAGCCTGACTGTCTGTATCACTCTAACAGCCTGACTGTCTGCATCCCTCTAACTAACAGCCTGACTGTCTGCATCCCTCTAACTAACAGCCTGACTGTCTGTATCACTCTAACAGCCTGACTGTCTGTTTCCCTCTAACTAACAGCCTGACTGTCTGCATCACTCTAACTAACAGCCTGACTGTCTGCATCCCTCTAACTAACAGCCTGACTGTCTGCATCACTCTAACTAACAGCCTGACTGTCTGTATCCCTCTAACTAACAGCCTGACTGTCTGCATCCCTCTAACTAACAGCCTGACTGTCTGCATCACTCTAACTAACAGCCTGACTGTCTGCATCCCTCTAACTAACAGCCTGACTGTCTGCATCCCTCTAACTAACAGCCTGACTGTCTGTATCCCTCTAACTAACAGCCTGACTGTCTGTATCACTCTAACAGCCTGACTGTCTGTTTCCCTCTAACTAACAGCCTGACTGTCTGCATCACTCTAACTAACAGCCTGACTGTTTGCATCACTCTAACTAACATCCTGACTGTCTGAATCACTCTAACTAACAGCCTGACTGTCTGCATCACTCTAACTAACAGCCTGACTGTCTGCATCACTCTAACTAACAGCCTGACTGTCTGCATCACTGTAACTAACAGCCTGACTGTCTGCATCCCTCTAACTAACAGCTTGACTGTCTGTATCACTCTAACTAACAGCCTGACTGTCTGTATCCCTCTAACTAACAGCCTGACTGTCTGCATCACTCTAACTAACAGCCTGACTGTCTGCATCACTCTAACTAACAGCCTGACTGTCTGCATCACTCTAACTAACAGCCTGACTGTCTGCATCACTCTAACTAACAGCCTGACTGGCTGCATCACTCTAACAGCCTGACTGTCTGCATCACTCCAACTAACAGCCTGACTGTCTGCATCCCTCTAACTAACAGCCTGACTGTCTGCATCACTCTAACTATCAGCCTGACTGTCTGCATCACTCTAACTAACAGCCTGACTGTCTGCATCCCTCTAACTAACAGCCTGACTGTCTGTATCCCTCTAACTAACAGCCTGACTGTCTGCATCCCTCTAACTAACAGCCTGACTGTCTGCATCACTCTAACTAACAGCCTGACTGTCTGCATCCCTCTAACAGCCTGACTGTCTGCATCACTCTAACTAACAGCCTGACTGTCTGCATCACTCTAACTAACAGCCTGACTGTCTTTATCACTCTAACTAACAGCCTGACTGTCTGCATCACTCTAACAGCCTGACTGTCTGCATCCCTCTAACTAACAGCCTGACTGTCTGCATCACTCTAACTAACAGCCTGACTGTCTTTATCACTCTAACTAACAGCCTGACTGTCTGCATCACTCTAACTAACAGCCTGACTGTCTGCATCACTCTAACTAACAGCCTGACTGTCTGCATCACTCTAACTAACAGCCTGACTGTCTGTATCACTCTAACAGCCTGACTGTCTGC
>NW_026600822.1:27500-36989 GCF_029448725.1 Salvelinus fontinalis | reverse complement strand
ACTGTGTGAGGTTGACACAGAGCCCAGAGCCTAGAGACCACTGTGTGAGGTTGACACAGAGCCCAGAGCCTAGAGACCACTGTGTGAGGTTGACACAGAGCCCAGAGCCTGGAGAACAGTGAACATCAGTAGATGGATCACACACACAAGCGGTTATAAATAGTGTCTTCACGTCATTACCATAACCCCGCTCCAGACTTTCTGTTTTCCATGTTTATTTCTATCTTTAGTTTCATCCCACGTTTCCTCAGCATCTCCTCCATCCTCTATCCTCCATTCTCCATCATCCATCTATCCTCCATCCTCTTGCCTCCATCCTCCATCATCCATCCATCCTCCATCCTCTATCCTCCATCATCCATCCTCCATCCTCCATCCTCCATCCTCCATCCTCCATCCTCCATCCTCCATCCTCCATCCTCTATCCTCCATCATCCAGCCTCTATCCTCCATGCTCCATGCTCTATGCTCTATCCTCTATCCTCCATTCCCTCCATCCTCTATCCTCTATCCTCTATCCTCTATCCTCCATCATCCAGCCTCCATCATCCAGCCTCTATCCTCTATCTTCCATCCTCTTGCCTCCATTCTCTATCCTCCATTCCCTCCATCCTCTATCCTCCATTCCCTCCATCCTCTATCCTCTATCCTCTATCCTCTATCCTCCATCCTCTATCCTCCATCCTCTATCCTCCATCATCCAGCCTCCATCCTCCATCCTCTATCCTCCATCATCCAGCCTCCATCCTCCATCCTCTATCCTCCATCCTCCATCCTCCATCCTCTATCCTCCATCCTCCATCCTCCATCCTCTATCCTCCATCCTCTATCCTCCATCCTCCATCCTCCATCCTCTATCCTCCATCCTCCATCCTCCATCCTCTATCCTCCATCCTCTATCCTCTATCCTCCATCCTCCATCCTCCATCCTCTATCCTCCATCCTCCATCCTCCATCCTCCATCCTCTATCCTCCATCCTCTATCCTCTATCCTCCATCCTCTATCCTCCATCCTCCATCATCCAGCCTCTATCCTCCATCCTCCATCCTCCATCCTCTATCCTCTATCCTCTATCCTCCATCCTCTATCCTCCATTCCCTCCATCCTCTATCCTCTATCCTCCATCCTCCATCATCCAGCCTCTATCCTCCATCCTCCATCCTCCATCCTCTATCCTCTATCCTCTATCCTCCATCCTCTATCCTCCATTCCCTCCATCCTCTATCCTCTATCCTCCATTCCCTCCATCCTCTATCCTCTATCCTCTATCCTCTATCCTCCATCATCCAGCCTCCATCATCCAGCCTCTATCCTCTATCTTCCATCCTCTTGCCTCCATTCTCTATCCTCCATTCCCTCCATCCTCTATCCTCCATTCCCTCCATCCTCTATCCTCTATCCTCTATCCTCTATCCTCCATCCTCTATCCTCCATCCTCTATCCTCCATCATCCAGCCTCCATCCTCCATCCTCTATCCTCCATCATCCAGCCTCCATCCTCCATCCTCTATCCTCCATCCTCCATCCTCCATCCTCTATCCTCCATCCTCCATCCTCCATCCTCTATCCTCCATCCTCTATCCTCTATCCTCCATCCTCCATCCTCTATCCTCCATCCTCCATCCTCCATCCTCCATCCTCTATCCTCCATCCTCTATCCTCTATCCTCCATCCTCTATCCTCCATCCTCCATCATCCAGCCTCTATCCTCCATCCTCCATCCTCCATCCTCTATCCTCTATCCTCTATCCTCTATCCTCTATCCTCTATCCTCCATCCTCCATCCTCCATCCTCCATCCTCTATCCTCCATCCTCTATCCTCCATCCTCTATCCTCTATCCTCCATTCCCTCCATCCTCCATCCTCCAGCCTCCATCATCCATCCTCTATCCTCTATCCTCTATCCTCCATCCTCTATCCTCCATGCTCCATGCTCCATGCTCCATGCTCCATGCTCCATCCTCCATCCTCCATCCTCTATCCTCCATCATCCAGCCTCTATCCTCTATCCTCCATCCTCTATCCTCCATCCTCCATCATCCAGCCTCTATCCTCCATCCTCTATCCTCTATCCTCCATCCTCTATCCTCTATCCTCCATCCTCCATCCTCTATCCTCCATCATCCAGCCTCTATCCTCTATCCTCCATCCTCTTTCCTCCATCCTCCATCCTCTTCTACCATGGTTGGTGCTGAGTGGATTCTGGTGTAACAAGGCTGGGGAGCTTTGTGTGACTGGGGGCATGTGTGTGTGTGTGTGTTTGGTTTTACTATCCGTGTGGGTCCCAGAAGTCCTCACAAGGATTGTAAAACAAGGAACATTCAGACAATTGAGGACGTTTCACCGGTCCTGTCACGCCCTGGCCTTAGTCATCTTTGGTCCTCTCTTCCACATAAAGACGATCGTGACAGGTCCCCACAAGGAAAAGGCTATTTTAGGGTTAGGGGAAATAGGACTTTGAATGAGAATCAATGTTTCGGTCCCCACAATGATAGTAAATCAAACATGTGTGTGTGTGTGTGATCACTAGTTTAGTCCTCTGTGTGACTTTTGGGAGGGAGTCCTCTGTGTGACTTTGGGGAAGAGGTGCTCTGTGTGACTTTGGGGAAGGAGTCCTCTGTGTGACTTTGGGGAGGGAGTCCTCTGTGTGACTTTGGTGATGGAATCCTCTGTGTGACTTTGGTGATGGAATCCTCTGTGTGACTTTGGGGAAGGAATCCTCTGTGTGACTTTGGGGAAGGAGTCCTCTGTGTGACTTTGGTGAAGGAGTCCTCTGTGTGACTTTGGTGATGGAATCCTCTGTGTGACTTTGGGGAAGGAGTTCTCTGTGTGACTTTGGTGATGGAATCCTCTGTGTGACTTTGGTGATGGAATCCTCTGTGTGACTTTGGGGAAGGAGTCCTCTGTGTGACTTTGGGGAAGGAGTCCTCTGTGTGACTTTGGTGATGGAGTCCTCTGTGTGACTTTGGTGATGGAATCCTCTGTGTGACTTTGGTGATGGAATCCTCTGTGTGACTTTGGGGAAGGAATCCTCTGTGTGACTTTGGGGAAGGAGTCCTCTGTGTGACTTTGGTGAAGGAGTCCTCTGTGTGACTTTGGTGATGGAATCCTCTGTGTGACTTTGGGGAAGGAGTCCTCTGTGTGACTTTGGGGAGGGAGGGTGGGAGGGAGGGAGGGAGGGAGCAGTCAGCATGCAGCCCTCATAACCTTCAACACCAACTCACCCTGTTCCCTCTCTCACTATATCAACCAAGCCTTGTAACATTTATGAGGAACAGCTTTTAGATGCATTGAGTTCAGCCTCCCGATGGCAACAAACTGAGTGACTCAAACTGAGTCACCAAACTCTCAAACAGAAAAAAAACATGAAAATATTCAGAGTCACCTAGTTCAGAGAGGTTTTATGTTGGATGGAAATCTGAGGTTTGTGTGAGTCACTACTAGTCTTTGACCTCCCACTGTTTCCATTATTACATTATTACTGTTAATCTAATGCATTAATACATTACTACTGTTAATCTAATGCATTATTACATTACTACTGTTAATCTAATGCATTATTACATTACTACTGTTAATCTAATGCATTATTACATTACTACTGTTAATATAATGCATTATTACATTATCACTGTTAATATAATGCATTACTACAGTATTACTGTTAATATAATGCTTTATTACATTATTACTGTTAATCTAATGCATTACTACAGTATTACTGTTACTCTGATGAATGATTACATTACTACTGTTAATATAATGCTTTATTACATTATTACTGTTAATCTAATGCATTACTACAGTATTACTGGTAATATAATGCATTATTACGTTATTGCTGCTAATATAATGCATTGCTACATTATTACTGTTACTCTGATGAATGATTACATTATCATTGTTGATCTAATGAATGTTTCATGAGCAGAAATAAAAGTCCCAGAAATGTTCCATACGCACAAAAAATCTTATTTCTCTTTTAAAAAATATGCACGAATGTGTTTAACATCCCTGTTAGTGAGCATTTCTCCTTTGTCAAGATAATCCATCCACCTGACAGGTGTGGCATATCAGGAAGCTGATTAAACAGCATGATCATTACACAGGTGCACCTTGTGCTGGGGACATTACAAGGCCACTCTACAATGTGCCGTTTTGTCACAACATCACAATGCCACGCTGACTGCAGGAATGTCCACCAGAGCTGTTTCCAGAAAATGGAATGTTCATTTCTCTACCATAAGCCGTATCCAACATTGTTTTAGAGAATTTGGCAGTATGTCCAACCGGCATCTCAACCACAGACCACGTATTACCAGGCCAGCCCAGGACCACCACATCCATAGACCACGTATAACCAGGCCAGCCCAGGACGTCCACATCCATAGACCACGTATAACCAGGCCAGCCCAGGACATCCACATCCATAGACCACGTATAACCAGGCCAGCCCAGGACATCCACATCCATAGACCACGTATAACCAGGCCAGCCCAGGACATCCACATCCATAGACCACGTATAACCAGGCCAGCCCAGGACGTCCACATCCACAGACCACGTATAACCAGGCCAGCCCAGGATGTCCACATCCGGCTTCTTAACCTGCGGGATCGTCCGAAACCAGCCACCCGGACAGCTGATGAAGCTGAGGAGTAACTCTGTCTGTAATAAAGCACTTGCTCAGTCATGTAAAATCCATAGATTAGGGCCTAATAAATGTATTTAAATTGACTTGATTTCCTTATATGAATTGTAACTCAGTAAAATCGGTGAAATTGTTGCATGTTGCGTTTATATATTTGTTCCGTTATTGTTATGAGGTTGAGAGATTGGGGACCTCCTTCTGACGATACTGTTAACACACACAGGGGTATTCAACTCTTACCCTACCAGGTCCGGAGCCTGCTGGTTTTCTGTTCTACCTGGTAATGAATTACACCCACCTGGTGTCCCAGGTCTAAATCAGTCCCTGATTACAGGGGAATCACCCACCTGGTGTCCCAGGTCTAAATCAGTCCCTGATTAGAGGGGAATCACACACCTGGTGTCCCAGGTCTAAATCGGTCCCTGATTACAGGGGAATCACCCACCTGGTGTCCCAGGTCTAAATCAGTCACTGATTACAGGGGAATCACCCACCTGATGTCCCAGGTCTAAATCAGTCCCTGATTAGAAGGGAATCACCCACCTGGTGTCCCAGGTCTATATCAGTCCCTGATTAGAGGGGAATCACCCACCTGGTGTCCCAGGTCTAAATCAGTCACTGATTACAGGGGAATTCAGTAAACGAACACAATAATAAAAAAAATGGTGTCTAGTCAGAATAACGTAACAGTGCGTTTAAAAGCGTTTACATGCATTGCAATAATAACCATTTCCCTAATAATCCTGTTTACATGGAAACATCTGAAATCAACCTGAGGAGACTTTTCATAAATGCGTAAAATCACCAATCAATCAAAAATAAACATTCTGCCACAGTGACCTTTTCTTTTTTTTTTTGCGAAACCTTTTTGATTCTGAGTTCGTACGTATAAAGTTTGTTTGTGAAAACACTTATTTCTAAGACTGTCTACTTCAGTCGAGTGTAAGAGGGGAGGGTCGTACTACCAGTGCCGCCACATGCTCAGATCAAACACACCGCTGGAACGCCGATTAAAGCGGTTGACACGATTATTTCTGAATGATTCCTCTGAAAACCAGGTGTTTTAATCGGCGAACGCTTATTTTAAATGTTGACCTTTTGACCAATTAAGATAAGCAGCGTAAGGTGTTTACATGACTAGTTCATACACGGCCTACTGCCATAATCAGTTTAACATCGAATTATTAAACATACTCAATGTGCCACATCTACAAAATACTGCCGACAGATATTTTTTTGTAAATAATTATGATAAAAACGTTAGTAATTAATTAATTTAACATCTGAAAATTACATATATATTTATTTTTTTAATCTGAGGAGGCACATACCCTTGTGACTCTGGATAAGAGCGTCTGCTAAATGACTTAAATGTAAATGTAATGTGAATGACGCTTCCTCTCCCGGATCAGACTGAACTGTAGGCCTCATCTCTACACCAGGCCCCCTCTCCTGCAGTACCGTTTCCAGACACATGATGGCAGCACTGAGCTGGGTGTCTCTACATCAGACTGAACTGTAGGCCTTATCTCTACACCACGCCCCCTCTCCTGCAGTACCGTTTCCAGACACATGATGGCAGCACTGAGCTGGGTGTCTCTACGTCAGACTGAACTGTAGGCCTTATCTCTACACCACGCCCCCTCTCCTGCAGTACCGTTTCCAGACACATGATGGCAGCACTGAGCTGGGTGTCTCTACATCAGACTGAACTGTAGGCCTCATCTCTACACCAGGCCCCCTCTCCTGCAGTACCGTTTCCAGACACATGATGGCAGCACTGAGCTGGGTGTCTCTACGTCAGACTGAACTGTAGGCCTTATCTCTACACCACGCCCCCTCTCCTGCAGTACCGTTTCCAGACACATGATGGCAGCACTGAGCTGGGTGTCTCTACGTCAGACTGCAGCATCATCAGGGCCACTCACACATGGAAATACATGAATAGATCCAACATTATTGCCTTATTCAACATGTCAGAGAGGCATGTTAGTTCTACACACCATATTTCTATCTGAACGTTCCAAAAGCTGAGGTACCACCTAGAACCTCCATCTCCTCTACCATGGTGTTGTTCTGTATGGCTAGCTGGGTGGTACCTCCATCTCCTCTACCATGGTGTTGTTCTGTATGGCTAGCTGGGTGGTACCTCCATCTCCTCTACCATGGTGTTGTTCTGTATGGCTAGCTGGGTGGTACCTCCATCTCCTCTACCATGGTGTTGTTCTGTATGGCTAGCTGGGTGGTACCTCCATCTCCATCTCCATCCTTCTCCTCTACCATGGTGTTGTTCTGTATGGCTAGCTGGGTGGTACCTCCATCTCCTCTACCATGGTGTTGTTCTGTATGGCTAGCTGGGTGGTACCTCCATCTCCATCTCCATCCTTCTCCTCTACCATGGTGTTGTTCTGTATGGCTAGCTGGGTGGTACCTCCATCTCCTCTACCATGGTGTTGTTCTGTATGGCTAGCTGGGTGGTACCTCCATCTCCTCTACCATGGTGTTGTTCTGTATGGCTAGCTGGGTGGTACCTCCATCTCCTCTACCATGGTGTTGTTCTGTATGGCTAGCTGGGTGGTACCTCCATCTCTTCTACCATGGTGTTGTTCTGTATGGCTAGCTGGGTGGTACCTCCATCTCCTCTACCATGGTGGTGTTCTGTATGGCTAGCTGGGTGGTACCTCCATCTCCTCTACCATGGTGTTGTTCTGTATGGCTAGCTGGGTGGTACCTCCATCTCCTCTACCATGGTGTTGTTCTGTATGACTAGCTGGGTGGTACCTCCATCTCCTCTACCATGGTGTTGTTCTGTATGGCTAGCTGGGTGGTACCTCCATCTCCTCTACCATGGTGTTGTTCTGTATGGCTAGCTGGGTGGTACCTCCATCTCCTCTACCATGGTGTTGTTCTGTATGGCTAGCTGGCTGGTACCTCCATCTCCTCTACCATGGTGTTGTTCTGTATGGCTAGCTGGGTGGTACCTCCATCTCCTCTACCATGGTGTTGTTCTGTATGGCTAGCTGGGTGGTACCTCCATCTCATCTACCATGGTGTTGTTCTGTATGGCTAGCTGGGTGGTACCTCCATCTCCTCTACCATGGTGTTGTTCTGTATGGCTAGCTGGGTGGTACCTCCATCTCCTCTACCATGGTGTTGTTCTGCATTGCTAGCTGGGTGGTACCTCCATCTCCTCTACCATGGTGTTGTTCTGTATGGCTAGCTGGGTGGTACCTCCATCTCCTCTACCATGGTGGTGTTCTGTATGGCTAGCTGGGTGGTACCTCCATCTCCTCTACCATGGTGTTGTTCTGTATGGCTAGCTGGGTGGTACCTCCATCTCCTCTACCATGGTGTTGTTCTGTATGGCTAGCTGGGTGGTACCTCCATCTCCTCTACCATGGTGTTGTTCTGTATGGCTAGCTGGGTGGTACCTCCATCTCCTCTACCATGGTGTTGTTCTGTGTGGCTAGCTGGGTGGTACCTCCATCTCCTCTACCATGGTGTTGTTCTGTATGGCTAGCTGGGTGGTACCTCCATCTCCTCTACCATGGTGTTGTTCTGTATGGCTAGCTGGGTGGTACCTCCATCTCCTCTACCATGGTGTTGTTCTGTATGGCTAGCTGGGTGGTACCTCCATCTCCTCTACCATGGTGTTGTTCTGTATGGCTAGCTGGGTGGTACCTCCATCTCCTCTACCATGGTGTTGTTCTGTATGGCTAGCTGGGTGGTACCTCCATCTCCTCTACCATGGTGTTGTTCTGTATGGCTAGCTGGGTGGTACCTCCATCTCCTCTACCATGGTGTTGTTCTGTATGGCTAGCTGGGTGGTACCTCCATCTCCTCTACCATGGTGTTGTTCTGTATGGCTAGCTGGGTGGTACCTCCATCTCCTCTACCATGGTGGTGTTCTGTATGGCTAGCTGGGTGGTACCTCCATCTCCTCTACCATGGTGGTGTTCTGTATGGCTAGCTGGGTGGTACCTCCATCTCCATCCTTCTCCTCTGCCATGGTGTTGTTCTGTATGGCTAGCTGGGTGGTACCTCCATCTCCATCCTTCTCCTCTACCATGGTGTTGTTCTGTATGGCTAGCTGGGTGGTACCTCCATCTCCTCTACCATGGTGTTGCTCTGTTCTACTGGCATCAGACAGACCACTTCCTCTCAACTCACCCCTGGATGGATCTTAGTGCCCTCTGTGGTATAGAATACGACCCATAGCTGACTTTGAAGGGTGGTTACTTTCACCAATGGCATGTTTTATTTAGTTATCCTTTATTTAACTAGGCAAGTCAGTTAAGAACTTATTATTATTTTTAATGAATGCCTACCCCAGCCAAACGATGGGCCTTTTGTGCACCACCCTATGGGACTCCCAATCACAGCCGGATGTGATGGAGCCTGGATTCGAACCAGGTACTGCAGTGACGCCTCTCGCACCGAGATGCAGTGTCTTAGACCACTGCGCCACTCGGGAGCCCACATGAGAATGCTCTGGTATATTGTGGGTATATTGGCCAACATGAGAGTATTCACACACTGTTTATCATCAGTAAGGGGAATGTTATTGAAGTTATTGGGTTTATGCAGCGCTGCAGAGACAAACAGTGTTCATCTTCCTCCTTCTGAGAACTCTGAGACTTCCTTCTGAGAACTCTTCTTCCTCCTTCTGAGAACTCTGAGACTTCCTTCTGAGAACTCTGAGACTTCCTTCTGAGAACTCTGAGACTTCCTTCTGAGAACTCTTCTTCCTCCTTCTGAGAACTCTGAGACTTCCTTCTGAGAACTCTGAGACTTCCTTCTGAGAACTCTGAGACTTCCTTCTGAGAACTCTGAGAC
>NW_026600822.1:0-22500 GCF_029448725.1 Salvelinus fontinalis | reverse complement strand
TCTCCTCCTCCTAGCCTCTATAAAGACCCTGTATCCTCCTCTCCTCCTCCTAGCTTCTATAAAGATCCTGTATCCTCCTCTCCTCCTCCTAGCCTCTATAAAGACCCTGTATCCTCCTCTCCTCCTCCTAGCCTCTATAAAGACCCTGTATCCTCCTTCTCCTCCCCCTAGCTTCTATAAAGATCCTGTATCCTCCTCGCCTCCTCCTAGCTTCTATAAAGATCCTGTATCCTCCTCTCCTCCTCCTAGCTTCTATAAAGACCCTGTATCCTCCTCTCCTCCTCCTAGCCTCTATAAAGACCCTGTATCCTCCTCTCCTCCTCCTAGCCTCTATAAAGATCCTGTATCCTCCTCTCCTCCTCCTAGCCTCTATAAAGACCCTGTATCCTCCTTCTCCTCCTCAATCTGAGAGATAAAGATGGCTGCTCCCTGAGAAACACAGAGATACAGACAGTTTCATATACAGCGTCTGTGTTTTTATTAATCCACCTATTAAACATTCCAGTGAAATACAGAGAGAGAATCTGTTTTATCAGCCAGGGATGGAGAGTAGGGCAAGGGAAAGCAATCCACACGTCACCCACGGAACTACTAAAGAAATGTACGAAAATAGACTATGATTCAGAGTGCATGACAGTCACATTCTGCATGGGGAGTAGGGGGGGATGTGACCAGCATAATAATGAGTTGTGTGGAAGCAGCTAAATGTGTATTGTGTTTAACAGCAGTGTGTGTTTGTTTGTAACCAGGTGACTTTGCTCTGACCCCAGACCCCGTTCCATATACAGCCACACAGCTGAGACAGACTTCCAGATGGGACTGAAATCTATCCTCTCCTCCAGCTACAGGACAACAACTCAGCAGGGGACAGGAGGTTACAGGGTCAGACAGCTTAAGATGCTGAGTTAGATGCCAGGCTGCCTGGTGAAGTAACCTGATTGGTTGAGGGAGGATGAGAACTAGACCAAATGACAGACAGAGACACACCCCAACTGGGCTATTCCATCCCTCCCTCCCCCCTAACTGGGCTGTTCCATCCCTCCCTCCCCCAAATGGGCTGTTCCATCCCTCACTCCCCCCCCCCCCCCAACTAGGCTGTTCCATCCCTCCCTCCCCCCTAACTGGGCTGTTCAATCCCCCCCCCCACCACCTGGGCTGTTCCATCCCTCCCTCCCCCCCAACTGGGCTGTTCCACCCCCCCCCCCCCAACTGGGCTGTTCCATCCCTCCCTCCCCCCAACTGGGCTGTTCCATCCCTCCCCCCCCCCCCCCCCCACCTGGGCTGTTCCATCCCCCCCCCCCAACTGGGCTGTTCCATCCCTCCCTCCCCCCCAACTGGGCTGTTCCATCCCTCCCTCCTCACCAACTGGGCTGTTCCATCCCTCCCTCCCCCCAACTGGGCTGTTCCATCCCTCCCTCCCCTCAACTGGGCTGTTCCATCCCTCCCTCCTCCCCCCAACTGGGCTGTTCCATCCCTCCCTCCCCTCAACTGGGCTGTTCCATCCCTCCCTCCTCCCCAACTGGGCTGTTCCATCCCTCCCTCCTCCCCAACTGGGCTGTTCCATCCCTCCCTCCCCCCAACTGGGCTGTTCCATCCCTTCCTCCCCTCAACTGGGCTGTTCCATCCCTCCCTCCTCCCCCCAACTGGGCTGTTCCATCCCTCCCTCCTCCCCCCAACTGGGCTGTTCCATCCCTCCCTCCACCCCAACTGGGCTGTTCCATCCCTCCCCCCCCAACTGGGCTGTTCCACCGCCCCCCCCCCCCCCCCAACTGGGCTGTTCCATCCCTCCCTCCTCCCCAACTGGGCTGTTCCATCCCTCCCTCCCCCCAACTGGGCTGTTCCATCCCTTCCTCCCCTCAACTGGGCTGTTCCATCCCTCCCTCCTCCCCCCAACTGGGCTGTTCCATCCCTCCCTCCTCCCCCCAACTGGGCTGTTCCATCCCTCCCTCCTCCCCAACTGGGCTGTTCCATCCCTCCCCCCCCAACTGGGCTGTTCCACCGCCCCCCCCCCCCCCCCAACTGGGCTGTTCCATCCCTCCCTCCTCCCCTCAACTGGGCTGTTCCATCCCTCCCTCCTCTCCTCAACTGGGCTGTTCCGTCCCTCCCTCCTCCCCCCAACTGGGCTGTTCCATCCCTCCCCCCCAACTGAGCTGTCCCATCCCTCCCCCCCAACTGGGCTGTTCCATCCCTCCCCCCCCAACTGGGCTGTTCCATCCCTCCCCCCCAACTGGGCTGTTCCATCCCTACCTCCCCCAAACTGGGCTGTTCCACCCCCCCCCCGCCCCCCCAACTGGGCTATTCCCTCCCTCCGACCCGACTGGGCTGTTCCATCCCTCCCTCCCCCAAATGGGCTGTTCCATCCCTCCCTCCCCCAAATGGGCTGTTCCATCCCTCACTCCCCCCCCCCCCCAACTAGGCTGTTCCATCCCTCCCTCCCCCCTAACTGGGCTGTTCAATCCCCCCCCCCCCACCACCTGGGCTGTTCCATCCCCCCCCCCCCCCCAACTGGGCTGTTCCATCCCTCCCTCCCCCCAACTGGGCTGTTCCATCCCTCCCTCCTCCCAACTGGGCTGTTCCATCCCTCCCTCCCCCCCAACTGGGCTGTTCCATCCCTCCCTCCCCCCCAACTGGGCTGTTCCATTCCTCCCTCCCCCCAAATGGGCTGTTCCATCCCTCCCTCCCCCCAACTGGGCTGTTCCATCCCTCCCTCCCCCCCAACTGGGCTGTTCCATCCCTCCCTCCCCCCCAACTGGGCTGTTCCATCCCTCCCTCCCCCCCAAATGGGCTGTTCCATCCCTCCCTCCCCCCCAACTGGGCTGTTCCATCCCTCCCTCCCCCCCAACTGGGCTGTTCCATCCCTCCCTCCCCCCCAAATGGGCTGTTCCATCCCTCCCTCCCCCCAACTGGGCTGTTCCATCCCTCCCTCCCCCCCAACTGGGCTGTTCCATCCCTCCCTCCCCCCAACTGGGCTGTTCCAGCCCTCCCTCCCCCCCAACTGGGCTGTTCCATCCCTCCTCCCCAACTGGGCTGTTCCATCCCTCCCTCCCCCCAACTGGGCTATTCCATCACTCCCTCCCCCCAACTGGGCTATTCCATCCCTCCCTCCCCCCAACTGGGCTGTTCCATCCCTCCCTCCCCCAACTGGGCTGTTCCATCCCTCCCTCAGTAAAACAACAGTCTATTAGTGGTGTCTGATTCAGTGGTACAGTAAAACACCAGTCTATTAGTGGTGTCTGTTTCAGTGGTACAGTAAAACACCAGTCTATTAGTGGTGTCTGTCTCAGTCTACAGTAAAACACCAGTCTATTATTGGTGTCTGATTCAGTCTACAGTAAAACACCAGTCTATTAGTGTTGTCTGATTCAGTGGTACAGTAAAACACCAGTCTATTAGTGGTGTCTTCTTCAGTGGTACAGTAAAACACCAGTCTATTAGTGGTGTCTGTCTCAGTGGTACAGTAAAACACCAGTCTATTAGTGGTGTCTGATTCAGTGGTACAGTAAAACACCAGTCTATTAGTGGTGTCTGATTCAGTGGTACAGTAAAACACCGGTCTATTAGTGGTGTCTGTTTCAGTGGTACAGTAAAACACCAGTCTATTAGTGGTGTCTGATTCAGTGGTACAGTAAAACACCAGTCTATTAGTGGTGTCTTATTCAGTGATACAGTAAAACACCAGTCTATTAGTGCTGTCTGTTTCAGTCAACAGTAAAACACCAGTCTATTAGTGGTGTCTGATTCAGTGATACAGTAAAACACCAGCCTTTAAGTGGTGTCTGATTCAGTGGTACAGTAAAACACCAGTCTATTAGTGGTGTCTGTTTCAGTCAACAGTAAAACACCAGTCTATTAGTGGTGTCTGTCTCAGTCTACAGTAAAACACCAGTCTATTAGTGGTGTCTGTCTCAGTCTACAGTAAAACACCAGTCTATTAGTGGTGTCTGTCTCAGTCTACAGTAAAACACGTCTATTAGTGGTGTCTGTCTCAGTCTACAGTAAAACACCAGTCTATTAGTGGTGTTTGTCTCAGTCTACAGTAAAACACCAGTCTATTAGTGGTGTCTGTTTCAGTGGTACAGTAAAACGCCAGTCTATTAGTGGTGTCTGTTTCAGTCTACAGTAAAACAACAGTCTATTAGTGGTGTCTGTTTCAGTGGTACAGTAAAACACCAGTCTATTAGTGGTGTCTGTTTCAGTGGTACAGTAAAACACCAGTCTATTAGTGGTGTCTGTCTCAGTCTACAGTAAAACACCAGTCTATTAGTGGTGTCTGTATCAGTGGTACAGTAAAACACCAGTCTATTAGTGGTGTCAGATTCAGTGGTACAGTAAAACACCAGTCTATTAGTGGTGTCTGTTTCAGTGGTACAGTAAAACACCAGTCTATTAGTGGTGTCTGTTTCAGTGGTACAGTAAAACACCAGTCTATTAGTGATGTCTGATTCAGTGGTACAGTAAAACACCAGTCTATTAGTGGTGTTTGTTTCAGTGGTACAGTAAAACACCAATCTATTAGTGGTGTCTGATTCAGTGGTACAGTAAAACACCAGTCTATTAGTGGTGTCTGATTCAGTGGTACAGTAAAACACCGGTCTATTAGTGGTGTCTGTTTCAGTGGTACAGTAAAACACCAGTCTATTAGTGGTGTCTGATTCAGTGGTACAGTAAAACACCAGTCTATTAGTGGTGTCTTATTCAGTGATACAGTAAAACACCAGTCTATTAGTGCTGTCTGTTTCAGTCAACAGTAAAACACCAGTCTATTAGTGGTGTCTGATTCAGTGATACAGTAAAACACCAGCCTTTAAGTGGTGTCTGATTCAGTGGTACAGTAAAACACCAGTCTATTAGTGGTGTCTGTTTCAGTCAACAGTAAAACACCAGTCTATTAGTGGTGTCTGTCTCAGTCTACAGTAAAACACCAGTCTATTAGTGGTGTCTGTCTCAGTCTACAGTAAAACACCAGTCTATTAGTGGTGTCTGTCTCAGTCTACAGTAAAACACGTCTATTAGTGGTGTCTGTCTCAGTCTACAGTAAAACACCAGTCTATTAGTGGTGTTTGTCTCAGTCTACAGTAAAACACCAGTCTATTAGTGGTGTCTGTTTCAGTGGTACAGTAAAACGCCAGTCTATTAGTGGTGTCTGTTTCAGTCTACAGTAAAACAACAGTCTATTAGTGGTGTCTGTTTCAGTGGTACAGTAAAACACCAGTCTATTAGTGGTGTCTGTTTCAGTGGTACAGTAAAACACCAGTCTATTAGTGGTGTCTGTCTCAGTCTACAGTAAAACACCAGTCTATTAGTGGTGTCTGTATCAGTGGTACAGTAAAACACCAGTCTATTAGTGGTGTCTGATTCAGTGGTACAGTAAAACACCAGTCTATTAGTGGTGTCTGTTTCAGTGGTACAGTAAAACACCAGTCTATTAGTGGTGTCTGTTTCAGTGGTACAGTAAAACACCAGTCTATTAGTGATGTCTGATTCAGTGGTACAGTAAAACACCAGTCTATTAGTGGTGTTTGTTTCAGTGGTACAGTAAAACACCAATCTATTAGTGGTGTCTGATTCAGTGGTTCAGGAAAACACCAGTCTATTAGTGGTGTCTGATTCAGTCTACAGTAAAACACCAGTCTATTAGTGGTGTCTGTTTCAGTCTACAGTAAAACACCAGTCTATTAGTGGTGTCTGTTTCAGTGGTACAGTAAAACACCAGTCTATTAGTGGTGTCTGATTCAGTCTACAGTAAAACACCAGTCTATTAGTGGTGTCTGATTCAGTGGTGCAGTAAAACACCAGTCTATTAGTGGTGTCTGTATCAGTGTTACAGTAAAACACCAGTCTATTAGTGGTGTCTATTTCAGTGGTACAGTAAAACACCAGTCTATTAGTGGTGTCTGTATCAGTGGTACAGTAAAACACCAGTCTATTAGTGGTGTCTGTTTCAGTGGTACAGTAAAACATCAGTCTATTAGTGGTGTCTGTCTCAGTCTACAGTAAAACACCAGTCTATTAGTGGTGTCTGTATCAGTGGTACAGTAAAACACCAGTCTATTAGTGGTGTCTGTATCAGTGGTACAGTAAAACACCAGTCTACTAGTGGTGTCTGTTTCAGTGGTACAGTAAAACACCAGTCTATTAGTGGTGTCTGATTCAGTGGTGCAGTAAAACACCAGTCTATTAGTGGTGTCTGTATCAGTGTTACAGTAAAACACCAGTCTATTAGTGGTGTCTATTTCAGTGGTACAGTAAAACACCAGTCTATTAGTGGTGTCTGTATCAGTGGTACAGTAAAACACCAGTCTATTAGTGGTGTCTGTATCAGTGGTACAGTAAAACACCAGTCTATTAGTGGTGTCTGATTCAGTGGTACAGTAAAACACCAGTCTATTAGTGGTGTCTGTCTCAGTCTACAGTAAAACACCAGTCTATTATTGGTGTCTGATTCAGTGGTACAGTAAAACACCAGTATATTAGTGGTGTCTGTTTCAGTGGTACAGTAAAACACCAGTCTATTAGTGATGTCTGATTCAGTGGTACAGTAAAACACCAGTCTATTAGTGTTGTCTGTTTCAGTCTACAGTAAAACACCAGTCTATTAGAGGTGTCTGTTTCAGTGGTACAGTAAAACACCAGTCTATTAGTGGTGTCTGATTCAGTGGTACAGTAAAACACCAGTCTATTAGTGGTGTCTGTCTCAGTCAACAGTAAAACACCAGTCTATTAGTGGTGTCTAATTTTGTGGTACAGTAAAACACCAATCTATTAGTGGTGTCTGATTCAGTGGTACAGTAAAACACCAGTCTATTAGTGGTGTCTGTATCAGTGGTACAGTAAAACACCAGTCTATTAGTGGTGTCTGTTTCAGTGGTACAGTAAAACACCAGTCTATTAGTGGTGTCTGTCTCAGTCTACAGTAAAACACCAGTCTATTAGTGGTATTTGATTCAGTGGTGCAGTAAAACACCAGTCTATTAGTGGTGTCTGTTTCAGTGGTTCAGTAAAACACCAGTCTATTAGTGGTGTCTGATTCAGTGGTACAGTAAAACACCAGTATATTAGTGGTGTCTGTCTCAGTCTACAGTAAAACACCAGTCTATTAGTGGTGTCTGTTTCAGTGGTACAGTAAAACACCAGTCTATTAGTGGTGTCTGATTCAGTGGTACAGTAAAACACCAGTCTATTAGTGGTGTCTGTTTCAGTGGTACAGTAAAACACCAGTCTATTAGTGGTGTCTGTTGAAGTGGTACAGTAAAACACCAGTCTATTAGTGGTGTCTGTTTCAGTGGTACAGTAAAACACCAGTCTATTAGTGGTGTCTGTTTCAGTGGTACAGTAAAACACCAGTCTATTAGTGGTGTCTGATTCAGTGGTACAGTAAAACACCAGTCTATTAGTGGTGTCTGTTTCAGTGGTACAGTAAAACACCAGTCTATTAGTGGTGTCTGTTACAGTGGTACAGTAAAACACCAGTCTATTAGTGGTGTCTGTTTCAGTGGTACAGTAAAACACCAATCTATTAGAGGTGTATGTTTCAGTGGTACAGTAAAACACCAGTCTATTAGTGGTGTCTGTTTCAGTGGTACAGTAAAACATCAGTCTATTAGTGGTGTCTGTCTCAGTGGTACAGTAAAACACAAGTCTATTAGTGGTGTCTGTTTCAGTGGTACAGTAAAACACCAGTCTATTAGTGGTGTCTGTTTCAGTGGTACAGTAAAACACCAGTCTATTAGTGGTGTCTGATTCAGTGGTACAGTAAAACACAAGTCTATTAGTGGTGTCTGATTCAGTGGTGCAGTAAAACACCAGTCTATTAGTGGTGTCTGATTCAGTGGTACAGTAAAACACCAGTCTATTAGTGGTGACTGATTCAGTGGTGCAGTAAAACACCAGTCTATTAGTGGTGTCTGATTCAGTGGTACAGTAAAACACCAGTCTATTAGTGGTGTCTGATTCAGTGGTACAGTAAAACACCAGTCTATTAGTGGTGTCTGATTCAGTGGTACAGTAAAACACCAGTCTATTAGTGGTGTCTGTTTCAGTGGTACAGTAAAACACCAGTCTATTAGTGGAGTCTGTTTCAGTGGTACAGTAAAACACCAGTCTATTAGTGGTGTCTGTCTCAGTCTACAGTAAAACACCAGTCTATTAGTGGTGTCTGTTTCAGTGATACAGTAAAACACCAGTCTATTAGTGGTGTCTGTTTCAGTGGTACAGTAAAACACCAGTCTATTAGTGGTGTCTGATTCAGTGGTACAGTAAAACACAAGTCTATTAGTGGTGTCTGATTCAGTGGTGCAGTAAAACACCAGTCTATTAGTGGTGTCTGATTCAGTGGTACAGTAAAACACCAGTCTATTAGTGGTGTCTGATTCAGTGGTACATTAAAACACCAGTCTATTAGTGATGTCTGATTCAGTGGTACAGTAAAACACCAGTCTATTAGTTGTGTCTGATTCAGTGGTACAGTAAAACACCAGTCTATTAGTGGTGTCTGTATCAGTGGTGCAGTAAAACACCAGTCTATTAGTGGTGTCTGATTCAGTGGTACAGTAAAACACCAGTCTATTAGTGGTGTCTGATTCAGTGGTACAGTAAAACACCAGTCTATTAGTGGTGTCTGTTTCAGTGGTACAGTAAAACGCCAGTCTATTAGTGGTGTCTGTTTCAGTGGTACAGTAAAACACCAGTCTATTAGTGGTGTCTGTCTCAGTGGTACAGTAAAACACCAGTCTATTAGTGGTGTCTGTTTCAGTGGTACAGTAAAACACCAGTCTATTAGTGGTGTCTGTTTCAGTGATACAGTAAAACACCAGTCTATTAGTGGTGTCTGTTTCAGTGGTACAGTAAAACACCAGTCTATTAGTGGTGTCTGTTTCAGTGGTACAGTAAAACGCCAGTCTATTAGTGGTGTCTGATTCAGTGGTACAGTAAAACACCAGTCTATTAGTGGTGTCTGTTTCAGTGGTACAGTAAAACACCAGTCTATTAGTGGTATCTGTCTCAGTCTACAGTAAAACACCAGTCTATTAGTGGTGTCTGATTCAGTGGTACAGTAAAACACCAGTCTATTAGTGGTGTCTGATTCAGTGGTACAGTAAAACACCAGTCTATTAGTGGTGTCTGTCTCAGTCTACAGTAAAACACCAGTCTATTAGTGGTGTCTGATTCAGTGATACAGTAAAACACCAGTCTATTAGTGGTGTCTGTTTCAGTGGTACAGTACAACACCAGTCTATTAGTGGTGTCTGTTTCAGTGGTACAGTAAAACACCAGTCTATTAGTGTTGTCTGTTTCAGTCTACAGTAAAACACCAGTCTATTAGAGGTGTCTGTTTCAGTGGTACAGTAAAACACCAGTCTATTAGTGGTGTCTGATTCAGTGGTACAGTAAAACACCAGTCTATTAGTGGTGTCTGTTTCAGTGGTACAGTAAAACACCAGTCTATTAGTGTTGTCTGTTTCAGTCTACAGTAAAACACCAGTCTATTAGAGGTGTCTGTTTCAGTGGTACAGTAAAACACCAGTCTATTAGTGGTGTCTGTTTCAGTGGTACAGTAAAACACCAGTCTATTAGTGGTGTCTGTTTCAGTGGTACAGTAAAACACCAGTCTATTAGTGGTGTCTGATTCAGTGGTACAGTAAAACACCAGTCTATTAGTGGTGTCTGTTTCAGTGGTACAGTAAAACAGTGGCGGGCGGCTGACACCGGCTAGTTCAGTGTTTAGAAAATCCAGAGCTCTCGACTCCTCATGTCCCCTCGACACATTAATCCTTACTTGTCTGAGAGAGTGAGGGGGAGAGAGAGAGAGAGGGGGAGAGAGAGAGAGAGAGAGAGAGAGAGAGAGAGAGAGAGAGAGAGAGAGAGAGAGAGAGAGAGAGAGAGAGAGACAGAGAGAGAGAGAGAGAGAGAGAGAGAGCGAGAGAAAAACAGGGGATTTGGATTGCTGTCAATTAGAATCCCTCGACACAATCCCTGTCCCTCTGCCCTCCTCCCCCTTCATCCCTCGCTCTCTCCCTCCTTCCCTCTGCCCTCCTCCCCCTTCATCCCTCGCTCCCTCCCTCCCTCCCTCTGCCCTCCTCCCTCATCCCTTGCTCTCTCCCTCCTTCCCTCTGCCCTCCTCCCCCCTCATCCCTCGCTCTCTCCCTCCTTCCCTCTGCCCTCCTCCCCCCTCATCCCTCGCTCTCTCCCTCCTTCCCTCTGCCCTCCTCCCCCTCGCGCTCTCCCTCCTCCCCCCATCCCTCACTCTCTCCCTCCCTCCCTCTGCCCTCCTCCCCCCTCATCCCTCGCTCTCTCCCTCCCTCCTTCCCTCTGCCCTCCTCCCCCTCATCCCTCTCTCTCTCCCTCCTTCCCTCTGCCCTCCTCCCCCCTCATCCCTCGCTCTCTCCCTCCTTCCCTCTGCCCTCCTCCCCCCTCATCCCTCGCTCTCTCCCTCCTTCCCTCTGCCCTCCTCCCCCTCGCGCTCTCCCTCCTCCCCCCATCCCTCACTCTCTCCCTCCCTCCCTCTGCCCTCCTCCCCCCTCATCCCTCGCTCTCTCCCTCCCTCCTTCCCTCTGCCCTCCTCCCCCTCATCCCTCGCTCTCTCCCTCCTTCCCTCTGCCCTCCTTCCCCCTCATCCCTCGCTCACTCCCTCCTTCCCTCTGACCTCCTCCCCCCTCATCCCTCGCTCTCTCCCTCCCTCCCTCTGCCCTCCTCCCTTCATCCCTCGCTCTCTCCCTCCTTCCCTCTGCCCTCCTCCCCCCTCATCCCTCGCTCTCTCCCTCCTTCCCTCTGCCCTCCTTCCCCCTCATCCCTCGCTCACTCCCTCCTTCCCTCTGCCCTTCTCCCCCTTCATCCCTCGCTCTCTCCCTCCTTCCCTCTGCCCTCCTCCCCCTTCATCCCTCGCTCTCTCCCTCCTTTCCTCTGCCCTTCTCCTCCCTTCATCCCTCGCTCTCTCGCTCCTTCCCTCTGCCCTCCTTCCCCCTCATCCCTCGCTCACTCCCTCCTTCCCTCTGCCCTCCTCCCCCCTCATCCCTCGCTCTCTCCCTCCCTCCCTCCCTCTGCCCTCCTCCCTCATCCCTTGCTCTCTCCCTCCTTCCCTCTAACCTCCTCCCCCCTCATCCCTCTCTCTCTCCCTCCTTCCCTCTGCCTGATGGCTGTCCCAGTGACCCCAGAGAGAAAAAGATAAACCAGTGAAAAACAAACACCATTGTAAATACGACCTATATTTATATTTATTGTCCCTTTTGTACTTTAACTATTTGCACATCGTTACAACACTGTATATAGACATAATATGGCATGTGAAATGTCTCTAATATTGTGTGAGTGTAATATTTACTGTTCACATTTCATTGTTTATTTAACTTATGTTTACCTATTTAACTTTTGTTTACCTATTTGACTTTTGTTTACCCATTTCCCATGCCAATAAAGCACCTCGAATGACATTGAGTGTGACTTCCCCTCCTCCCTCCTATGTATCTCACCAAATTACCGTACCGCAGACCACATATATTCACCCTGCACACCCAAACAAACCAAAAGTCTTCTCATGAACCCCATGATGACAAAGCAAAAACAGTATTTTTTTGTTGTTTTTTGCAAATATATATACATTTTTTTCCACGGAAATATGACATTTCCATAAGTATTCAGACCCTTCAGGCCCTAACCCGCCCCCCCCCCCCCCCCCCCCCCCCCCCCACTAGCACTGACTGCTGGTGACTTATTGAGGAAGCGTGTTACTACGACTGTGACACGTGGCTGTCCCACCTAGCTATTTTAAGATGAATACACTAACTGCTAAATTACTAACATTTAAAATGTTGTTAGAGATGTTGAACACAACATTTGAGTGAATATTAGGATTTCATTAAAAATAACCCCCCCCCCCCCCATCTAGAAGTTCATGGGAATCTTAGCTGACGTTCTGGGAATGTTTCTGGTTTGCTGGGGATTCTTCCACTGTCATTAGACGAGCTCCTCCACCGCTCTACTCTGCTCTCAACGTTCTGGGAATGTTTCTGGTTTGCTGGGGATTCTTCCACTGTCGTTAGACGAGCTCCGCCACCACTCTACTCTACTCTCAACGTTCTCAGCTGTTGTTAGTGGTTACCTGTTGTTATGGTTACCGTTTCCCTCCGTGACTTGAAACCAGACCTGAAGCCCCAAACGGAGAGACAGGCAGGCAGAGAGAGAGACACGCACGGAGATGTGTGTATACCCACAGAGAGAGAGAGAGAGAGAGAGAGAGAGAGAGAGAGAGAGAGAGAGAGAGAGAGAGAGAGAGAGAGAGAGAGAGAGAGACAGAGAGAGACAGAGAGAGACAGAGAGAGAGAGAGAGACACAGAGAGAGAGAGAGAGAGACAGAGAGACAGAGAGACAGGGCAGGCACTCAGGGGGTATGCTAATTTGGTATAGAGCAAACTGTCACGCCCTGACCTTACAGATCCATGTTATTCTCTATGTTTGGTTAGGTCAGGGTGTGATTTGGGTGGGCATTCTATGTTCTCTATTTCTTTGTGTTTGGCCGAGTATGTTCCCAATCAGAGGCAGTTGTCTTTCATTGTCTCTGATTGGGGATCATACTTAGGCAGTCCTTTTTTTCCCTCCTTCAGTGTGGGATCTTGTCTTTGTTTTGAGTGCATGTAGTTTGCACGACGAAGCTTTTCGTTCGTTCTAATTGTTTATTCTTGGTAGAACATTTAAATAAAAGAATGTACGCCTACCCACGCTGCACCTTGGTCTCCTTCCGACAACAAACGTTGCAGAAGATCCCACCACCAACGGACCAAGCAGCGTGGTCAGGAGGACTGGACCTGGGAGGAAATCCTGGATGGAGCTAGACCCTGGACAAGGGCTGGGGAGTATCGCCGTCCGAAGGAGGAAATAGAGGCAGCGAAAGCGGAACAGCGACATTACGTGGAGTTAGCTCAACGTAGCAAGCACGAGAGGCAGCCCCAAAAAAAAATTTTTGAGGGGGGGATTGGTGGAGTCAGGGTTCAGACCTGAGTCATCTCCCCGTGCTTACCGTGGGGAGCGTGTGACTGGTCAGGCACCGTATTATGCGGTTGATGCACACGATGTCCCCAGTTTGCCAGCACAGCCCAGTGCGTCCGGTGCCAGCTCCCCGCACTTGCCGTGCTACAGGGGTTATTCAGCCAGGACGCATTGTGCCAGCTCTATGCTCCTGGTCTCCGGTGCCTCTCTTCGGCCCAGTGCGGCCTGTGCCAGCTCTACGCTCCTGGTCTCCGGTGCGTCTCTTCGGCCCAGTGCGGCCTGTGCCAGCTCTACGCTCCTGGTCTCCGGTGCGTCTCTTCGGCCCAGTGCGTCCTGTGCCAGCTCTATGCTCCTGGTCTCCGGTGCATCTCTTCGGTCCAGTGCGTCCTGTGCCAGCTCTACGCTCCTGGTCTCCGGTGCGTCTCTTCGGCCCAGTATATCCTGTGCCAGCTCTCCACACTCACCGAGCTAGAGTGGGTATCCAGCCAGGACGTGCTGTGGCAGCTCCACTCACTAGGCTGCCAGTACGTCTCCTCAGTCCGGTGAGACCTGTTCCGGCTCCACGTACGGAGCCTCCATCGACGGTCCCCAGTCCGGAGCCTCCAGCGACGGTCCCCAGTCTGGAGACTCCGGCGACGGTCCCCAGTCCGGAGCCTCTGGCGACGGTCCCCAGTCCCGGGGCCGGCGGCGAGGGTCCCCAGTCTGGTGCCTGCGGCGAGGGTCCCCAGTCCGGGGCCTGCGGCGAGGGTCCCCAGGCCGGGGCCTGCGACGAGGGTTCCCAGTTCGGGGCATGCGGCGAGGGTCCCCAGTCCGGGGTCGGCGACGAGGGTCCCCGCACCAGAGGCGCCACCAAAGTGGGGGGAGCCAGAGGTGGAGCGGGGGCTACGTCCCGAGCCGGAGCCGCCACCGAAGGTAGATGCCCCCCCGGACCCTCCCCTATAGGTTCAGGTTTGCGGCCGGGAGTCTGCACCTTTGGTGGGGGGTACTGTCACGCCCTGTGATTTGGGGTGGGCATTCTATGTTGTTTGTTTCTATTAAATGTTTCCATTAAAACATGAGAGCTATTATTTTTCAAGGAGTAATAACCTACTATAGTGCCAACATGGAAGACAAAATATCAGGAAACATCTGAAGGTAAACATCTCCAAACAGGAAGCACAACGCTGCCAGTGGCCAATCACACTGAGATGCTACTGTTCATTATTCCAGTGTTGGTCCAGACAGGGAGGGCTGACTAAAGAAGCTCACTGAGATGCTGCTGTTCACTACAAGGGGACTGGGGTCCATTTCACTACACAGGGACTGGGGTCCGTTTCACTACACGGGGACTGGGGTCCGTTTCACTACACGGGGACTGGGGTCCATTTCACTACACAGGGACTGGGGTCCGTTTCACTACACGGGGACTGGGGTCCGTTTCACTACACGGGGACTGGGGTCCATTTCACTACACGGGGACTGGGGTCCATTTCACTACACGGGGACTGGGGTCCATTTCACTACACGGGGACTGGGGTCCATTTCACTACACGGGGACTGGGGTCCATTTCACTACACGGGGACTGGGGTCCGTTTCACTACACGGGGACTGGGGTCCATTTCACTACACGGGGACTGGGGTCCATTTCACTACACAGGGACTGGGGTCCATTTCACTACACGGGGACTGGGGTCCATTTCACTACACAGGGACTGGGGTCCATTTCACTACACGGGGACTGGGGTCCATTTCACTACACGGGGACTGGGGTCCATTTCACTACACAGGAACTGGGGTCCGTTTCACTACACAGGGACTGGGGTCCATTTCACTACACGGGGACTGGGGTCCGTTTCACTACACAGGGACTGGGGTCCATTTCACTACACGGGGACTGGGGTCCATTTCACTACACAGGGACTGGGGTCCATTTCACTACACGGGGACTGGGGTCCATTTCACTACACGGGGACTGGGGTCCATTTCACTACACGGGGACTGGGGTCCATTTCACTACACAGGGACTGGGGTCCATTTCACTACACAGGGACTGGGGTCCATTTCACTACACGGGGACTGGGGTCCATTTCACTATACAGGGACTGGGGTCCATTTCACTACACGGGGACTGGGGTCCATTTCACTACACGGGGACTGGGGTCCATTTCACTACACAGGGACTGGGGTCCATTTCACTACACGGGGACTGGGGTCCATTTCACTACACGGGGACTGGGGTCCACTTCACTACACGGGGAATGGGGTCCATTTCACTACACGGGGACTGGAGTCCATTTCACTACACAGGGACTGGGGTCCATTTCACTACACGGGGACTGGGGTCCATTTCACTACACAGGGACTGGGGTCCATTTCACTACACAGGGACTGGGGTCCATTTCACTACACGGGGACTGGGGTCCGTTTCACTACACGGGGACTGGGGTCCATTTCACTACACGGGGACTGGGGTCCACTTCACTACACGGGGACTGGGGTCCATTTCACTACACAGGGACTGGGGTCCATTTCACTACACGGGGACTGGGGTCCACTTCACTACACGGGGAATGGGGTCCATTTCACTACACGGGGACTGGAGTCCATTTCAATACACGGGAACTGGGGTCCATTTCACTACACAGGGACTGGGGTCCACTTCACTACACGGGACTGGGGTCCATTTCACTACACGGGGACTGGGGTCCATTTCACTACACAGGGACTGGGGTCCGTTTCACTACACGGGGACTGGGGTCCGTTTCACTACACGGGGACTGGGGTCCGTTTCACTACACGGGGACTGGGGTCCGTTTCACTACACGGGGACTGGGGTCCATTTCACTATACAGGGACTGGGGTCCGTTTCACTACACGGGGACTGGGGTCCATTTCACTACACGGGGACTGGGGTCCATTTCACTACACGGGGACTGGGGTCCATTTCACTACACAGGGACTGGGGTCCATTTCACTACATAGGGACTGGGGTCCATTTCACTACACAGGGACTGGGGTCCGTTTCACTACACGGGGACTGGGGTCCATTTCACTACACGGGGACTGGGGTCCATTTCACTACACGGGGACTGGGGTCCATTTCACTACATAGGGACTGGCGTCCATTTCACTACACGGGGACTGGGGTCCATTTCACTACACGGGGACTGGGGTCCATTTCACTACACGGGGACTGGGGTCCACTTCACTACACGGGGACAGGGGTCCATTTCACTACACGGGGACTGGGGTCCACTTCACTACACGGGGACTGGGGTCCATTTCACCACACAGGGACTGGGGTCCATTTCACTACACGGGGACTGGGGTCCATTTCACTACACGGGGACTGGGGTCCATTTCACTACACGGGGACTGGGGTCCATTTCACTACACAGGGACTGGGGTCCATTTCACTACACGGGGACTGGGGTCCATTTCACTATACAGGGACTGGGGTCCATTTCACTACACAGGGACTGGGGTCCATTTCACTACACGGGGACTGGAGTCCATTTCACTACACGGGGACTGGGGTCCATTTCACTACACGGGGACTGGGGTCCATTTCACTATACAGGGACTGGGGTCCATTTCACTACACGGGGACTGGGGTCCATTTCACTACACAGGGACTGGGTTCCATTTCACTACACGGGGACTGGGGTCCATTTCACTACACGGGGACTGGGGTCCATTTCACTACACAGGGACTGGAGTCCATTTCACTACACAGGGACTGGGGTCCATTTCACTACACGGGGACAGGGGTCCATTTCACTACACGGGGACTGGGGTCCATTTCACTACACGGGGACTGGGGTCCATTTCACTACACGGGGACTGGGGTCCATTTCACTACACGGGGACTGGGGTCCATTTCACTACACGGGGACTGGGGTCCATTTCACTACACGGGGACTGGGGTCCATTTCACTACACGGGGACTGGGGTCCATTTCACTACACGGGGACTGGGGTCCATTTCACTACACGGGGACTGGGGTCCATTTCACTACACGGGGACTGGGGTCCATTTCACTACACGGGGACTGGGGTCCATTTCACTACACGGGGACTGGGGTCCATTTCACTACACGGGGACTGGGGTCCATTTCACTACACGGGGACAGGGGTCCATTTCACTACACGGGGACTGGGGTCCATTTCACTACTCGGGGACTGGGGTCCATTTCACTACACGGGGACTGGGGTCCATTTCACTACACGGGGACTGGGGTCCATTTCACTACACGGGGACTGGGTTCCATTTCACTACACGGGGACTGGGGTCCATTTCACTACACGGGGACTGGGGTCCATTTCACTACACGGGGACTGGGGTCATTTCACTACACGGGGACTGGGGTCCATTTCACTACACAGGGACTGGAGTTCATTTCACTACACAGGGACTGGGGTCCACGTCACTACACAGGGACTGGGGTCCACTTCACTACACAGGGACTGGGGTCCATTTCACTACACGGGGACTGGAGTCCATTTCACTACACAGGGACTGGGGTCCATTTCACTACACGGGGACTGGAGTCCATTTCACTACACGGGGACTGGGGTCCATTTCACTACACGGGGACTGGGGTCCACACAGGGACTGGGGTGCATTTCACTACACGGGGACTGGGGTCCATTTCACTACACAGGGACTGGGGTCCATTTCACTACACAGGGACTGGGGTCCATTTCACTACACGGGGACTGGGTTCCATTTCACTACACAGGGACTGGGGTCCATTTCACTACACGGGGACTGGGGTCCATTTCACTACACGGGGACTGGGGTCCGTTTCACTACATGGGACTGGGGTCCATTTCACCACACGGGGACTGGGGTCCATTTGGGCTTCATCCTGTAGTTGTTATCATGATGGTGGCGTAGCGCGGGGCGACGTTAGATAAGAAGGAGATAAATATAGAGACTGTGCTTTGTGTTCTAATCCGGCCACAGGCTAGTGGCCAAGGAAGTAACATTTTAAATAGGTCAGCAACGTCTCCTTTCGGGGGGGACAACACTCTGGGGGGGGGACAACACTAACATACCCTCTCTGGGGGGGGGGGGGCTGTCTGCATCCCTCTAACTAACAGCCTGACTGTCTGCATCCCTCTAACTAACAGCCTGACTGTCTGTATCACTCTAACTAACAGCCTGACTGTCTGCATCACTCTAACTAACAGCCTGACTGTCTGCATCACTCTAACTAACAGCCTGACTGTCTGCATCACTCTAACTAACAGCCTGACTGTCTGCATCACTCTAACTAACAGCCTGACTGTCTGCATCCCTCTAACTAACAGCCTGACTGTCTGCATCACTCTAACTAACAGCCTGACTGTCTGCATCACTCTAACTAACAGCCTGACTGTCTGCATCCCTCTAACTAACAGCCTGACTGTCTGCATCCCTCTAACTAACAGCCTGACTGTCTGCATCTCTCTAACTAACAGCCTGACTGTCTGCATCCCTCTAACTAACAGCCTGACTGTCTGCATCACTCTAACTAACAGCCTGACTGTCTGCATCCCTCTAACTAACAGCCTGACTGTCTGCATCCCTCTAACTAACAGCCTGACTGTCTGCATCTCTCTAACTAACAGCCTGACTGTCTGCATCCCTCTAACTAACAGCCTGACTGTCTGCATCACTCTAACTAACTGCCTGACTGTCTGCATCACTCTAACTAACAGCCTGACTGTCTGCATCACTCTAACTAACAGCCTGACTGTCTGTATCACTCTAACAGCCTGACTGTCTGTATCACTCTAACAGCCTGACTGTCTGCATCCCTCTAACTAACAGCCTGACTGTCTGCATCCCTCTAACTAACAGCCTGACTGTCTGTATCACTCTAACAGCCTGACTGTCTGTTTCCCTCTAACTAACAGCCTGACTGTCTGCATCTCTCTAACTAACAGCCTGACTGTCTGCATCCCTCTAACTAACAGCCTGACTGTCTGCATCACTCTAACTAACTGCCTGACTGTCTGTATCCCTCTAACTAACAGCCTGACTGTCTGCATCCCTCTAACTAACAGCCTGACTGTCTGCATCACTCTAACTAACAGCCTGACTGTCTGCATCCCTCTAACTAACAGCCTGACTGTCTGCATCCCTCTAACTAACAGCCTGACTGTCTGTATCCCTCTAACTAACAGCCTGACTGTCTGTATCACTCTAACAGCCTGACTGTCTGTTTCCCTCTAACTAACAGCCTGACTGTCTGCATCACTCTAACTAACAGCCTGACTGTCTGCATCACTCTAACTAACATCCTGACTGTCTGCATCACTCTAACTAACAGCCTGACTGTCTGCATCACTCTAACTAACAGCCTGACTGTCTGCATCACTCTAACTAACAGCCTGACTGTCTGCATCACTCTAACTAACAGCCTGACTGTCTGCATCCCTCTAACTAACAGCTTGACTGTCTGTATCACTCTAACTAACAGCCTGACTGTCTGTATCCCTCTAACTAACAGCCTGACTGTCTGCATCACTCTAACTAACAGCCTGACTGTCTGCATCACTCTAACTAACAGCCTGACTGTCTGCACCACTCTAACTAACAGCCTGACTGTCTGCATCACTCTAACTAACAGCCTGACTGTCTGCATCACTCTAACTAACAGCCTGACTGGCTGCATCACTCTAACAGCCTGACTGTCTGCATCACTCCAACTAACAGCCTGACTGTCTGCATCCCTCTAACTAACAGCCTGACTGTCTGCATCACTCTAACTATCAGCCTGACTGTCTGCATCACTCTAACTAACAGCCTGACTGTCTGCGACCCTCTAACTAACAGCCTGACTGTCTGTATCCCTCTAACTAACAGCCTGACTGTCTGCATCACTCTAACTAACAGCCTGACTGTCTGTATCACTCTAACTAACAGCCTGACTGTCTGTATCCCTCTAAATAACAGCCTGACTGTCTGCATCCCTCTAACTAACAGCCTGACTGTCTGCATCCCTCTAACTAACAGCCTGACTGTCTGCATCCCTCTAACTAACAGCCTGACTGTCTGTATCACTCTAACTAACAGCCTGACTGTCTGCATCACTCTAACAGCCCTGCGGTCTGCATCCCTCTAACTAACAGCCTGACTGTCTGCATCCCTCTAACTAACAGCCTGACTGTCTGCATCCCTCTAACTAACAGCCTGACTGTCTGCATCCCTCTAACTAACAGCCTGACTGTCTGCATCCCTCTAACTAACAGCCTGACTGTCTGCATCCCTCTAACTAACAGCCTGACTGTCTGCATCCCTCTAACTAACAGCCTGACTGTCTGCATCCCTCTAACAGCCTGACTGTCTGCATCCCTCTAACTAACAGCCTGACTGTCTGCATCCCTCTAACAGCCTGACTGTCTGCATCACTCTAACAGCCTGACTGTCTGCATCACTGTAACTAACAGCCTGACTGTCTGTATCCCTCTAACTAACAGCCTGACTGTCTGCATCCCTCTAACTAACAGCCTGACTGTCTGCATCCCTCTAACTAACAGCCTGACTGTCTGCATCCCTCTAACTAACAGCTTGACTGTCTGTATCACTCTAACTAACAGCCTGACTGTCTGTATCCCTCTAACTAACAGCCTGACTGTCTGCATCACTCTAACTAACAGCCTGACTGTCTGCATCACTCTAACTAACAGCCTGACTGTCTGCACCACTCTAACTAACAGCCTGACTGTCTGCATCACTCTAACTAACAGCCTGACTGTCTGCATCACTCTAACTAACAGCCTGACTGGCTGCATCACTCTAACAGCCTGACTGTCTGCATCACTCCAACTAACAGCCTGACTGTCTGCATCCCTCTAACTAACAGCCTGACTGTCTGCATCACTCTAACTATCAGCCTGACTGTCTGCATCACTCTAACTAACAGCCTGACTGTCTGCGACCCTCTAACTAACAGCCTGACTGTCTGTATCCCTCTAACTAACAGCCTGACTGTCTGCATCACTCTAACTAACAGCCTGACTGTCTGTATCACTCTAACTAACAGCCTGACTGTCTGTATCCCTCTAAATAACAGCCTGACTGTCTGCATCCCTCTAACTAACAGCCTGACTGTCTGCATCCCTCTAACTAACAGCCTGACTGTCTGCATCCCTCTAACTAACAGCCTGACTGTCTGTATCACTCTAACTAACAGCCTGACTGTCTGCATCACTCTAACAGCCCTGCGGTCTGCATCCCTCTAACTAACAGCCTGACTGTCTGCATCCCTCTAACTAACAGCCTGACTGTCTGCATCCCTCTAACTAACAGCCTGACTGTCTGCATCCCTCTAACTAACAGCCTGACTGTCTGCATCCCTCTAACTAACAGCCTGACTGTCTGCATCCCTCTAACTAACAGCCTGACTGTCTGCATCCCTCTAACTAACAGCCTGACTGTCTGCATCCCTCTAACAGCCTGACTGTCTGCATCCCTCTAACTAACAGCCTGACTGTCTGCATCCCTCTAACAGCCTGACTGTCTGCATCACTCTAACAGCCTGACTGTCTGCATCACTGTAACTAACAGCCTGACTGTCTGTATCCCTCTAACTAACAGCCTGACTGTCTGCATCACTCTAACTAACAGCCTGACTGTCTGTATCCCTCTAACTAACAGCCTGACTGTCTGCATCACTCTAACTAACAGCCTGACTGTCTGCATCCCTCTAACTAACAGCCTGACTGTCTGCATCCCTCTAACTAACAGCCTGACTGTCTGCATCCCTCTAACTAACAGCCTGACTGTCTGTATCCCTCTAACTAACAGCCTGACTGTCTGCATCCCTCTAACTAACAGCCTGACTGTCTGCATCCCTCTAACTAACAACCTGACTGTCTGCATCCCTCTAACTAACAGCCTGACTGTCTGCATCCCTCTAACTAACAGCCTGACTGTCTGCATCACTCTAACAGCCTGACTGTCTGCATCACTCTAACAGCCTGACTGTCTGCATCCCTCTAACTAACAGCCTGACTGTCTGCATCACTCTAACTAACAGCCTGACTGTCTGCATCCCTCTAACTAACAGCCTGACTGTCTGCATCACTCTAACTAACAGCCTGACTGTCTGCATCCCTCTAACAGCCTGACAGTCTGCATCACTGTAACTAACAGCCTGACTGCCTGTATCCCTCTAACTAACAGCCTGACTGTCTGCATCCTTCTAACTAACAGCCTGACTGTCTGCATCCCTCTAACTAACAGCCTGACTGTCTGCATCACTCTAACTAACAGCCTGACTGTCTGCATCCCTCTAACTAACAGCCTGACTGTCTGCATCACTCTAACTAACAGCCTGACTGTCTGCATCCCTCTAACAGCCTGACTGTCTGCATCACTCTAACTAACAGCCTGACTGTCTGCATCACTCTAACTAACAGCCTGACTGTCTTTATCACTCTAACTAACAGCCTGACTGTCTGCATCACTCTAACAGCCTGACTGTCTGCATCCCTCTAACTAACAGCCTGACTGTCTGCATCACTCTAACTAACAGCCTGACTGTCTGC
>NW_026600821.1:94330-118398 GCF_029448725.1 Salvelinus fontinalis | reverse complement strand
CATGTTTAACCAGCAGGCAACAAGGGAAGGTGCCAAGGCAAGCAGATATTCTCAGTGTTTTTCCAGACATACCCTTTGAAATGCTATAGCACCTGCAGAGCAGAGATGAGTGACAAATGAGTTGAGCAGAGATGAGAAAAGTGCTGGTGATTGAGTTGGTATAGTGCAGATGAGTTGTGTACTGGGGGGCAGAAGCAACCCGCTGGGATGAAAAGAACAGACATCCCACTGGGCACACACTGGTTGAATCAACGTTGTCTCCACGTGGGATCGATGTTGAATTGATGTTTGTACCCATTGGGAAGCTTGATTAGTGTGTGTGTGTGTGTGTGTGTGTGTGTGTGTGTGTGTGTGTGTGTGTGTGTGTGGATCAATAGTATATTATCTGCAGCAGTCTGCTGCTCCCTCTGGCCCCAGATCCAGGGGTGTCTGAGTGTCCATTACAGCCCAATGTCCAACCCGCTCTGCCCCCTTCCCACTATGTATCGATGAGAGGTGAGGTGGGGTGGGGTGGGGTGGGGGGGTGATGGTGGAAGGAGGAGGGTGGGGGGAAAGGGGGGATGAGGAGGGAGGGGGAGGAGGGGGGAGGAGGAGGAGGGAGGGATGGGGGGAGGAGGAGGAGGGAGGGATAGGGGGAGGAGGAGGGGGGAGGGGGAGGAAAGGGGGGAGGAGGGAGGAGGAGGGGGAGGAGGAAGAGGGAGGGATGGGGGGCATAAAATCCTTGAAGACAGAAAGCTTAACTGTCCGTGGGAATTCTCTATGTCATACAATGGGAGTGACTTTTGTACCATGAGACACCTATGCAGTCAGAATTGACCCCAAATTGATGACTAGCTTGACACAATGCCAGTCGATAAAGTCCATCCTTGATAGACTTTCCGTAATTGATTTTTCCGCATGATCATTCCAAAAGAGGACTCAATTTGGCAGATATCGCAATATTCAATCAGTGAGGTCACATATGGATCGTCTCACATTAACCAATGGTAGAAACCTCTACAGGACTGATAAGGAAACGGCAAGGGGGACTAACCCAGGCTGCATTCCAAATGGCACTATATTCCCTACATAGTGCACCACTTTAGCCTTATGGGCCCTGGTCAAAAGTAATGCACTATGTAGGGAAAAGAAAGGGAGGCATCTCAGTGGTCTTTATGCCAAGTGTATGGCTTGGTAATTGAAAATGCCTGGCACGTCCAACCGAACATTTTCCCAGGGTTTTATTGGAATCCTTTTAATGTAGGAATTCGCGGCTTGGCGACGGACTAACCAGCCGTTCGCGGTGAAAGACCGGGGGCCTCTGACAGCGGCTATATATCTCTTCCCCCCCCTCCACCCATCTTCCAAAACAATACTTGTGAGACCTGAAAAAAGACACGGTGGCTGTTTGAGTTGTGTTTTGAATTGGTCTTTCTAACCATGGAACAGTGTGTTATGAGTTTACAGCTGACAAAACATGGTTCTTGGGACACAAGGCTGCCGCCCCAGGGCTCTGCGGTCCTGTCGCTGCGGGGGGCTCAAGTTACCTGGACCCTGTTAAGTATTCAGATGGGGGGGGGGGGGGGGGGGGGTAAACTCAGCCAATCAATCAGACTAGCAAGGAGGGGGGCACCAGAGATCAGGTGTCCTGTCTCCATCAGAGGTGGATGCTGTTTCTATGTTTCTGTGCCCTCCTCCTTTGCTCACTAACACACTCACCCACTCACTATTCTACTATTCTGGCATGGGACCATGAGAAAAGAGAGACGGAGAGAGAGAGGGCGCTAAAGAGAGAGAGAGAGAGCATGGAGTAGACGAATAGAGAAAGAGGAGACAGACAAGACAGGGTGGGATGGAGAAAAATTATGTAAAGACAGAGGGATACAGAGAGAGCGAGAGAAAGAGAGAAAGAGAGAGAGAGGAAGGGAGAGAGAGCGAGAGAAAGAGAGAGAGAAAGAGAGAAAAAGAGAGAGAGAGAGAGCATGAGAAAGAGAGCGAGCTAGAGTGAGTGAGTGAGAGTGAGAGTGAGAGTGAGAGTGAGAGTGAGAGTGAGAGAGAGAGAGAGAGAGAGAGAGAGAGTGAGTGAGTGAGTGAGTGAGTGAGTGAGTGAGTGAGTGTGAGTGTGAGTGTGAGTGTGAGTGTGAGTGTGAGTGTGAGTGTGAGTGTGAGTGTGAGAGTGAGAGTGAGAGTGAGAGTGAGAGACCGAGCAGAGAAAGACAGGAAGGCAGAGACCTGCGTAGTGAACAGGGTCAGAAAACTGAACAACCAGCAGACGCTCAATGCTTCCTGACTGCAGCAGACAGAGAATAACAGGCAGACAGAACAGCCAGCAGCATGCCACCCTGCACCCCGCTGCTGAAGCTAAACAGGGACAGTTCTGGTCGGTCCCTGGATGGGAGACCACATGCTGCTGGAAGTGGTGTTGGAGGGCCAGTAGGAGGCACTCTTTCCTCTGGTCTAAAAAAATATCCCAACGCGCCAGGGCAGTGATTGGGGATATTCGGATGGTACGTTATAACGGGTGTCCTGACTCTCTGTGGACACGAAAGAACCCATTACACTTATTTTAAGAGTAGGGATGTTAACCTGGCTAAATTCTCAATCTGTCCGTCATACCATACTTGCCACATAATCATCCATAGCTTCCAATTGGCTCATTCATCCCCCCTCCTCTCCCCTGTAACTATTCCCCAGGTTGTTGCTGTAAAGGAGAATGTGTTCACAGTCCACTTACCTGGTGAAATAAGGGTTCAATCAAATAAGAACTACCAGACAGAGAGGCGGATGTGGTACAGACCAGAGACCCATCTATGCCCCATCTGGGTAGTACCAACCAACCCCTCTCTAATCCATGTTCCCCTACAGTGGAGAGACCGCCTGTAAGTGACCAATTTCTGTTCTTTTCCCTTCTCCTCTTGACACTAATTCTCCTGCAGGACAAGACAGCAGCAAGGCAGGCGAGCGCTCGCTTGGAGGAAATAGACGAGGCAAGTGGTATTGTATCTGGCCCGATCTGACAGAACAATCTGTGGCCATAAATTACCTCTGCCTTTAAGGACATCCAGGTCAATAGACCTATAACGCTGGCTGGCTGGCTGACAGTCACACACCAATGGCTGTGACAGGCCAGAACCCCATGTCTATAGCCAACTGCTGCTATTCACCTGATTACATTACCTACACAATCAAATAACATTCAGCTCAGACTCCCATACATACCCCACAAGACATTCCACCAGGGGTCTCTTCACAGTCCCCAAGTCCAAAACACATTCATGGCAATGAACAGTATTATACAGAGCCATGATCACATGGAACTATCTTCCATCTCCATTTACTCAGCAAACAGCAAATGACCTTTACAAACTGATTAAACAACATCTCATGGAACAGAGAGGACTGTGAGGACACACACTAACACACACACACACACACACACACCCATACATACACACTAACACACAGACACACTAACACACACACACACACACACACACACCCACACAATAACACACACACACACACACACCCACACACATACTAACACACAGACACACTAACACACAGACACACACACACCTACAAACAGACAAAAATACACACTAACACACAGACACACTAACACACAGACACACACACACACTTACAAACACACACAAATACACACTAACACACAGACACACTAACACACACTAACACGCAGACACACAGACACACTAACACACATACACACTAACACACAGACACACAGACACAAAGACACACAGACACACTGACACACAGACACACTGACACACAAACACACTAACACACACACACACCCACTAACACACAGACATGCACACTGACACACAGACACACTGCCACACACACAGACTCACTGACACACACACACACACACACACACACACACACACACACACACACACACACACACACACACACACACACACACACACACACACACACACACACACACACACACACACACATGACACACACAGACACACGGACACACACATGTCATACATGTCATACAATGTGTTGTGTCATAATGAGTTTTGTGTAATAATTGTGTTGTGTCATAATGAGTATTGTGTAATGATTGTGTTGTGTCATAATGAGTATTGTGTAATGATTGTGTTGTGTCATAATGAGTATTGTGTAATGATTGTGTTGTGTCATAATGAGTATTGTGTAATGATTGTGTTGTGTCATAATGAGTATTGTGTAATGATTGTGTTGTGTCATAATGAGTATTGTGTAATGATTGTGTTGTGTCATAATGAGTATTGTGTAATGATTGTGTTGTGTCCTAATGAGTATTGTGTAATGATTGTGTTGTGTCATAATGAGTATTGTGTAATGATTGTGTTGTGTCATAGTGAGTATTGTGTAATGATTGTGTTGTGTCCTAATGAGTATTGTGTAATGATTGTGTTGTGTCATAATGAGTATTGTGTAATGATTGTGTTGTGTCATAATGAGTACTGTGTAATGATTGTGTTGTGTCATAATGAGTATTGTGTAATGATTGTGTTGTGTCATAATGAGTATTGTGTAATGATTGTGTTGTGTCATAATGAGTATTATGTAATGATTGTGTTGTGTCATAATGAGTATTGTGTAATGATTGTGTTGTGTCATAATGAGTATTATGTAATGATTGTGTTGTGTCATAATGAGTATTGTGTAATGCTTGTCTTGTGTCACAATGAGTATTATGTGATGTAACACACAAAACTCATTGTGTGTAGCCTTACATCAGACACCAAAAAATAAAACTCAATGTTTACATCCCAGCAACATGCATGACCTACCAAACTAACTAACTAAGAGACGAGATGAATATAGTCTATGGTGAGACACTGAAGGAGAGGAGAAGAGATGAATATAGTCTATGGTGAGACACTGAAGGAGAGAAGTAGAGATGAATAGTCTATGGTGAGTAACTGAAGGAGAGGAGTAGAGATGAATAGAGTCTATGGTGAGATATATGAAGGAGAGGAGAAGAGATGAATAGAGTCTATGGTGAGATATATGAAGGAGAGGAGAAGAGATGAATAGAGTCTATGGTGAGATATATGAAGGAGAGGAGAAGAGATGAATAGAGTCTATGGTGAGACACTGAAGGAGAGGAGAAGAGATGAATATAGTCTATGGTGAGACACTGAAGGAGAGGAGAAGAGATGAATAGAGTCTATGGTGAGACACTGAAGGAGAGGAGTAGAGATGAATAGAGTCTATGGTGAGACACTGAAGGAGAGGAGTAGAGATGAATAGAGTCTATGGTGAGACACTGAAGGAGAGGAGAAGAGATGAATAGAGTCTATGGTGAGACACTGAAGGAGAGGAGTAGAGATGAATAGAGTCTATGGTGAGACACTGAAGGAGAGGAGTAGAGATGAATAGAGTCTATGGTGAGTAACTGAAGGAGAGGAGTAGAGATGAATAGAGTCTATGGTGAGACACTGAAGGAGAGGAGTAGAGATGAATAGAGTCTATGGTGAGTAACTGAAGGAGAGAAGAGATGCCACAAACAAGGTCTCACTTTGTGACTTTGCCTTTGACCTCCAGTGGTGGAGCAACACACCAAGGCTGTGTCCTCTGTCTGCTAATGCACTCTCCACCCCTGAGACATCAACCACACACACACACACACACACACACACACACACACACACACACACACACACACACACACACACACACACACACACACACACACACACACACACACACACACACACACACACACACACACACACACACACACACACACACACACACGTTTACAAGCCCCTCCTTTCTTTCCCTCTGTCACTAGCTCTCTCTGCGTCACTCTTTCCTCACTTACTAGCTGTATTCTCTGATTTTGGCAATTTACAGTGAACAAGTTCCAAAAGAAAAAAGACATTTCAAATGTCATATCAAATCAAATCAAATGTTATTGGTCACATACACATGGTTAGCAGATGTTAATGTGAGTGTAGCGAAATGCTTGTGCTTCTAGTTCGGACCATGCAGTAATATCTAACAAGTAATCTAACAATTTCACAACAACTACCTTATACACACAAGTGTAAAGGATTGAATAAGAATATGTACATATAAATATATGGATGAGCGATGGCTGAATGATATGGCAAGATGCAGCAGATGGTATAGAGTACAGTATATACATATGAGATGAGTAATGTACGGTATGTAAACAATATAAGAAGTGGCATTGTTTAAAGTGGCTAGTGATACATTTATTACATCAAAATTTTAATTATTAAAGGGGCTAGAGATGAGTCAGTATGTTGGCAGCAGCCACTCAATGTTAGTGGTGACTGTTTAACAGTCTGATGGCCTTGAGATAGAAGCTGTTTTTCAGTGTCTCGGTCTCAGCTTTGACACACCTGTACTGACCTCGCCTTCTGGATGATAGCGGGGTGAACAGGCAGTGGCTCGGGTGGTTGTTGTCCTTGATAATCTTTTTGGACTTCCTGTGACATCGGGTGGTGTAGGTGTCCTGGAGGGCAGGTAGTTTTCCCCCGGTGATGTGTTGTGCAGACCTCACTACCCTCTGGAGAGCCTTACGGTTGTGGGCGGAGCAGTTGCCGTACCAGGCGGTGATACAGCCCGACAGGATGCTCTCGATTGTGCATCTGTAAAAGTTAGTGAGTGTTTTTTGTGACAAGCCAAATTTCTTCTGCCTCCTGCGCCTTCTTCACCACGCTGTCTGTGTGGGTGGACCAATTCAGTTTGTCCGTGATGTGTACGCCGAGGAACTTAAAACGTTCCACCTTCTCCAGTACTGTCCCGTCGATGTGGATAGGGGGGTGCTCCCTCTGCTGTTCCTGAAGTCCACAATCATCTCCTTTGTTTTGTTGACGTTGAGTGTGAGGTTATTTTCCTGACACCACACTCCGAAGGCCCTCAACTCCTCCATGTAGGCCGTCTCGTCGTTGTTGGCGAATCAAGCCTACCACTGTAGTGTCGTCTGCAAACTTGAGGATTGAGTTGGAGGCGTGAATGGCCACGCAGTCATGGGTGAACAGGGAGTACAGGAGAGGGCTGAGAACGCACCCTTGTGGGGCCCCAGTGTTGAGGATCAGCGGGGTGGAGATGTTGTTTCCTACCCTCACCACCTGGGGGCGGCCCGTCAGGAAGTCCAGGACCCAGTTGCACAGGGCGGGGTCGAGACCCAGGGTCTCGAGCTTAATGACGAGTTTGGAGGGTGTTAAATGCTGAGGTGTAGTGAATGAAAAGCATTCTTACGTAGGTATTCCTCTTGTCCAGATGGGTTAGGGCAGTGTGCAGTGTGATTGCGAATCCGTCGTCTGTGGACCTACTGGGGCGGTAAGCAAATTGGAGTGGGTCTAGGGTGTCAGGTAGAGTGGAGGTGATATGGTCCTTGACTAGTCTCTCAAAGCACTTCATGATGACGGAAGTGAGTGCTACGGGATGATTGTCATTTATCTCAGTTACCTTAGCTTTCTAACAATGGTGGCCCTCTTGAAGCATGTGGGAACAGCAGACTGGGATAAGGATTGATTGAATATGTCCGTAAAAACACACCAGCCAGCTGGTCTGCGTATGCTCTGAGGAAGCGGCTGGGTATGCCGTCTGGGCCGGCAGCCTTGCGAAGGTTAACACGTTTAAATGTTTTACTCACGTTGTCTGGATTAAAGGAGTGCCCTGTTTAGTCTATCTGGGAGCAAGACATCGTGGTCCGCGACGAGGCTGGTTTTCTTTTTGTAGTCTTTGATTGACTGTAGACCCTGCCACATACCTCTCGTGTCTGAGCCGTTGAATTGCGACTCTACTTTGTCTCTATACTAATGCTTAGCTTGTTTGATTGCCTTGCGGAGGGAATAGCTACACTGTTTGTATTCGACAATTCAACATGTTTCCGGTTGCTGATTAAAAGCTGTGGTTCGCGTTATCAGTTTTACGTGAATGCTGCCATCAATCCACGGTTTCTGGTTGGGAAAGGTTTTAATTAATAGTCGCTGTGGGTACAACATCACCGATGCACTTGCTAATAAACTCGCTCACTGAATCAGCGTATACATCAATGTTGTTGTCCAACGCTATACGGAACATATCCCAGTCCATGTGATCGAAGCAATCTTGAAGCGTGGAATCTGATTGCTCGGACCAGCGTTGAACAGACCTGAGCACGGGCGTTTCCTGTTTTAGTTTCTGTCTATAGGCTGGGAGCAATAAAATGGAGTTGTGATCAGATTTTCCGAAAGGAGGGCAGGGGAGGGCTTTGTATGCGTCGCGGAAGTTAGAATAACAATGATCCAGGGTTGTGCCAGCCTGGGTCACGCATTCGATATGCTGATAAAATTTAGGGAGCCTTGTTTTCAGATTAGCCATGTTAAAATCCCCAGCTACAATAAATGCAGCCTCAGGATATGTGGTTTCCAGTTTACATAGAGTCCAATGAAGTTATTTCAGGGCCGTCGATGTGTCTGCTTGGGGGGGATATACACGACTGTGATTATAATCGAAGAGAATTCTCTTGGTAGATAATGCGGTCGGCATTTGATTGTGAGGAATTCTAGGTCAGGTGAACAAAATGACTTGAGTTCCTGTATGTTGTTATGATCACACCACGCCTCGTTAATCATAAGACATACACCCCCGCCCTTCTTCTTACCAGAGAGATGTTTGTTTCTATCGGCGCGATGCGTGAAGAAACCAGGTGGCTGTACCGACTCTGATAATGTATCCTGAGTGATCCATGTTTCCGTGAAACAAAGAACGTTACAGTCTCTGATGTCTCTCTGGAAGACAACCCTTGCTCGGATTTCATCAACCTTGTTGTCAAGAGACTGGACATTGGCGAGTAGTATGCTCAGGAGAGGTGCGCGATGTGCCCGTCTCCGGAGCCTGACCAGAAGACCGCTCCGTCTGCCTCTTCTGCGAAACCGTTGTTTGGGTTGCCGGCTGGGATCCGATCCATTGTCCTGGGTGGTGGTCCAAACAGAGGATCCGCTTCCGGAAAGTCATATTCCTGGTCGTAATGTTGGTGAGTTGACGCTGCTCTTATATCCAATAGTTCCTCCCGGCTGTATGTAATAAAACTTAACATTTCTGGGGTAACAATGTAAGAAATAATACATTCAAAAAACAATACTGCATAGTCTCCTAGGAACGCGAAGCGAGGCGGCCATCTCTGTCGGCACCGGAAGTATATTATGTATATTATGTCTTAATAAAGTTTTGTAAGGATGTGAAAATAGTTCAAGTACAAAAGGGAAAATAAATAAACAGAAATATGGGTTGTATTTACAATTGTGTTTGTTCTTCACTCGTTGCCTTTTTCTTGTGACAACAGGTCAGAAATCTTGCTGCTGTGATTGCACACTGTGGTATTTCACCCAATAGACATGGGAGTTTATCAAAATTGGATTTGTTTTCGATTTCTTTCTGGGTCTCTGTAATCTGAGGGAAATACGTGTCTCTAATATGGGCATACATTTGCCAGGATGTTAGGAAGTGCAACTCAGTTTCCACCTCATTTTGTGGGCAGTCTGCACATAGCCTGTCTGCCATCGGCTGCCTTTCTCAATAGCAAGGCTATGCTCACTGAGTCTGTACATTGTCAAAGATTCTCTTAAGTTTGGGTCAGGTATTCTGTCACTGTGTAATCTCTGTTTAGGGCCAAATAGCATTCTAGTTTTTTTGTAAATTCTTTCCAATGTGTCAAGTAATTATCTTTTTGTTTTCTCATGATTTGGTTGGGTCTAATTGTGTTGCTGTCCTGGAGCTCTGTGGGGTCTGTTTGTGTTTTTGGACAGAGACCCAGGACCAGTTTGCTTAGGGGGCTCTTTTCCCGGTTAATTTCTCTGTAGGTGATGTCTTTGTTATGGAAGGTTTGGGAATCGCTTCCTTTTAGGTGTTTGTAGAATTTAACGTCTCTTTTCTGGATTTTGATAATTAGTGGGTATCGACCTAATTCTGCTCTGCATGCATTATTTGGTGTTACCTGTGGCGCTGATGTTTAGACCGAGGTATGTATCATTTTTTGTGTGTTCTAGGGCAACGGTGTCTAGATGGAATTTGTATTTGTGGTCCTGGCAACTGGACATTTTTTGTACCCATTATTTTTTTTCTTTTTTCTTACTGAGATTTACTGTCAGGGCCCAGGTCTGACAGAATCTGTACAGAAGCACCCGATCATCTGCAAATAGTAGACATTTGACTTCAGAGTCTAGTAGGGTGAGGCCGGGTGCTGCAGACTGTTCTAGTGCCCTTGCCAATTCGTTGATATATATGTTGAAGAGGGTGGGGCTTAAGCTGCATCCCTGTCTCACCCCCTGGCCCTGTGGAAAGAAATGTGTTTTTTTGCCAATTTTAACCGCACACTTGATGTTTGTGTACATGGATTGTATAATGATGTATCTTTTTCCCCCAACACCATTTTCCATCAATTTAACACAACAAAATGTGGAAAAAGTCAAGGGGTGTGAATACAATCTGAAGGCACTGTGTATATATACTGAACAAAAATATATATATAAATATTCAATATGCAACAATTTCAAAGATTTTTACTGAGTTACAGTTCATATGAGGAAATCAATCAATTGAAATAAATTCATTAGGCCCTAATCTATGGATTTCACATGATTGGGAATACAGATATGCATCTGTTGGTCACAGATACCTTAAAAGAAATGGACCTCACAAACCTCAGGATCCTGCCTATGTAACGGATGTGAAATGGCTAGCTAGTTAGCGGGTGCGCGCTAGTAGCATTTCAATCAGTTACGTCACTTGCTCTGAGACTTAAGTAGTGTTGCCCCTTGCTTTGCAAGGGCCTCGGCCTTTGTGGAGCGATGGGTAACGACCGTGCTTCGTGGGCGACCTTTGTTGATGTGTGCAGAGGGTCCCTGGTTCGCGCCCGTGTCGGGGCGAGGGGGCGGTTTAAAGTTATACTGTTACATTGATGCTGTTGACCCGGATCACTGGTTGCTGCGGAAAAAGGAGGAGGTTGAAAGGGGGGTGAGTGTAACGGATGTGAAATGGCTAGCTAGTTAGCGGGTGCGCGCTAGTAGCATTTCAATCAGTTACGTCACTTGCTCTGAGACTTAAGTAGTGTTGCCCCTTGCTTTGCAAGGGCCATGGCTTTTGTGGAGCGATGGGTAACGCTGCTTCGTGGGTGACTGTTGTCGATGTGTGCAGAGGGTCCCTGGTTCGCGCCCGTGTCGGGGCGAGGGGACGACGTAAAGTTATACTGTTACACCTATACCATAACCCCACCGCCACCATGGGCACTCTGTTCACAACATCAGCAAACTACTCGCCGACATGACATCATACACGTGGTCTGCTGTTTTGAGGCCAGTTGGATGTACTGCCAGATTCTCTAAAACGATGTTGGAGGTGGTTTATGGTAGAGAAATTAACATTGAATAATCTGGTAACAGTTCTGTTGGACATTCCTGCAATCAGCATGCCAATTGCACGCTGTGGCATTTTGTTGTGTGACAAAACTGCACATTTTAGAGTGGCCTTTTATTGTCCCCAGCACAAGGTGCACCTGTGTGATGATCATACTGTTAATCAGCTTCTTGATATGCCACACCTGTCAGGTGGATGGATTATCTTGGCAGAGGAGAAATGCTCACTAGCAGGAATGTAAACAAATATGCTTTTTGTGCGTATGGGAACAACACTTTCCATGTTGCATTTATATTTTTGTTCAGTGTAAATCTCTCTGTCTCTCTACCAGTCTGTCGCTCCCATCACCGTGCTTTATGGTGTAATGCTTTAGTTCCACTGTGTTTTCTCTGTCACAGTAGCTGCAGCTTCTCTGCCCTTCCATGGTCCTCTGTGTGCCAGCAGGGCTGTGTAGGGCTGGAGGTGCTAAGCACACCTGCCTGAGATGTGCTCCACCGATACACAGAGGAGGGGTGGGGAGTGGAGACACACACACACACACACACACACACACACACACACACACACACACACACACACACACACACACACACACACACACACACACACACACACACACACACACACACACACACACACACACACACACACACACACCACCCCAGGGCGATCAGCAAGAGCACAAGAATCCAATTTTCAATTTAAAGTGGAGTGGGAAATATACCTGGCCCCTAGGGCCTCTAGCCAGCACTATCTCTGACTCCAATACAGTGGAGGGGGGGGGGGGGGTGGAATGGAGGTATGGGGGATTGGCAGTGACAATGTGTGTGGGAGAGAGGGCAAGAGACAGAGTGAAAGACAGAGATAGATAGAGAGAGAATGTGAGTGAGTCAGTGAGTGAAAAAGAGCAAGTGAGTTAGAGAATAAGAGAGAGAGAGAAAGAGAGAGAGAGGAAGAGAGAGAGAGAGAAAGAGAGAGAGAGTTAGAGTTAGAGAGAGAGAGTTAGAGGGAAAGAGAGAGAGAGAGAGAGAGAGAGAGAGAGAGAGAGAGAGAGAGAGAGAGAGAGAGAAAGAGAGAGAGAGAGAGAGAGAGAGAGAGAAAGATAGAGCGAGAGAGAGAAAGAGAGAGAGAAAGAGAGCGAGAGAGAGAGCGAGAGAGAAAGAGAGAGAGAGAGAGAATGAGAGAGAGAGAGAGAGAGAAAGAGAGAGAGAGAGAGAAAGAAAGAGAGAGAGACTATGTGTGGGCTATCACTATACCCACGTCCACCATAAGTTGTTCTGAGTTTTCTCCCTCCCTCTCTCGCTGTCCTGTCTCCCTGTCCTGTCCCCCTCCCTCTCTCGCTGTCCTGTCTCCCTCCCTCTCTCCATGTCCTGTCTCCCTGTCCTGTCTCCCTGTCATGTCTCCATGTCATGTCTCCCTATCCTGTCTGCCTGTCATGTCTCCCTGTCCTGTCTCCCTGTGTCCATCAGTGCCCTGGCAGTAATCATGGTCTTTGTACTCCCAGAGGAGTCTGGTTTCTGGAAGGTAAATGAGGCCAGGGGTTTTGGTTGGTAATGGATCTGAGGGGGCCTGGCAGTATGCCTATCCCCAGGAACGCTATCTGAGTCTGGGAGTGGCGGTAAGGCCCCTAAGTGCATTGGGCATGGCCCAGACGTCTCATCCCTACTCAACCCACCCAGCCAAACACAGACCCCTGTCTGTTCATGAGTCACATTTGATCAATACCACTCGACAGCAGTATTGTAGAAAACATTTCAGAAAACTTCAAACTGATGTAAATTGTTTTGTATTACACTTACATGTTGTGCAGGACACACCAGCCACAGTGAGGGTCTCCTGAGCCCAGACACTCGCTGCAGGTGGAGTACTGGCCACAGGCTTCCACTGGTACCCTCGTCATCTACACAGAGAGAGAGATACACACAGAGTTATAGCCTGGCTACAGACAGAAAAACAAGGTAGGAGTGAAGGAGAGGAAGTGAGAAAGAGAGGAGGAGAGAAGGAGGAGAAAAGGAGGGGAGTATGAGGGTGTTGGGTTATTTTTTAAATTAAAAAAAGATATATATTTTACCTCTATTTAACCAGGTAGACTAGTTGAGAACAAGTTCTCATTTACAACTGCGACCTGGCCAAGATAAAGCATAGCAGTGATTCATCTTGATCAATGATTCATCTTGATCAATTCCACATTCCACCAGGACACAATGTCAGCTCACACACAGACACCCTTCACTCCTCTTCAGTCAGTACATATTGGACACATCTCTGGTTCATAGTTAATCACTATGATTTATAACCATGCCAATGCTGACTGGCATTGACTGGCACTGACTGGCATTGGTATTGAGTGCCAGGGCTCTGGGGCAGGGCTGAAACAGACGGGAGAGTTCCACTCTGTGCAGAGGGTAGTGCCTCCTTGTCTCCATGGTAACAGCATCGAGCGCTCCCGGTGTCAACTGCATTTGATTAATGAGACGTCATTGGAGGATGACCGCTGTCACTCAAATTGGTCGGGGGTGACAGCAGGGAGGGGGGAAGGGGCAGCGAGAGAGGAGATCATCACAGGGACATCATGTCCATCACTATGGGTTTATAGAGAAGGCACTGCTGTTCATGATAATGGTGTGTGTGTGTCCGTGTATGTGCGTATGCACAGGCATGTATATCTTTGTGTGTTTGTGTGTATTGGTGTGTGTGTTCGTGTGTGTGTGTGCGTGTATGTGCGTACACAAGGGGATGTATATTTTTGTGTGTGTGCATTGGTGTGTGTGTGTGCGTGTGCGTGTGCGTGTGCGTGTGTGTGTGTGTGTGTGTGTGTGTGTGTGTGTGTGTGTGTGCGTGCATTGGTGTGTGCGTGTGCGTGTGTGCGTGTGCGCGCTCGCGCGTGTGCGTGTGTGTGCATTGGTGTGTGCGTGTGTGTGTGTGTGTATACATTGGTGTGTGCGTGTGTGTGTATGCATTGGTGTGTTGCGCGTGTGTGTGTGTGTGTGTGTGTGTGTGTGTGTGTGTGTGTGTGTGTGTGTGTGTGTGTGTGTGTGTGTGTGTGTGTGCGTGCGTGCGTGCGTGCGTGCGTGCGTGCGTGCGTGCGTGCGTGCGTGTGCGTGCATCGTGCGTGCATAAACTATACTAACCCCGCTTCCCACTCCAAAAAAGGAAATGACTCTTTCCTGTGCGGTGGAGCATCTCAATATCTAGAAAAGTTCAATCATGCTTTGGTGACACCTTCAATACATTAGTGTTGGACATTTACAGCTTTGCTGGAAGTTAGCATTTTTCTGTGGATGCATCCAACATTTCTGCCTAAAAAATCCACCAAAATACAGATGAGAAACTATGCAAGTACCTGGGAAAGGTTTTTGAGGAAACATGGAGGTAGCTCACCCATACCAACACTCACAGGGCAACTGCACTGACATTTAGGACGTGTAAAGGTTGATGCTATTCATAACGTAGTAAAACGTATCAGAGAATATTATCTCTGATTTGACCCTCGGGTGAGATCAGAGTGGCTTAAAACATGACGCTTTTTACCATATTTTGAAATTGATATTTTCTATTGTGGAGGAGAGGAGAGAGTGCAGGGTGAAAGATCAGTCATTTCCTCCAGACAGACTAGAGAACCCATCTCTCCTCCAGACAGACTAGAGAGAACCCATCTCTCCTCCAGACAGACTAGAGAGAACCCATCTCTCCTCCAGACAGACTAGAGAGAACCCATCTCTCCTCTCCAGACAGACTAGAGAACCCATCTCTCCTTCAGACAGACTAGAGAGAACCCATCTCTCCTCCAGACAGACTAGAGAACCCATCTCTCCTTCAGACAGACTAGAGAGAACCCATCTCTCCTCCAGATAGACTAGAGAACCCATCTCTCCTCCAGACAGACTAGAGAACCCATCTCTCCTCCAGACAGACTAGAGAGAACCCATCTCTCCTCCAGACAGACTAGAGAGAACCCATCTCTCCTCCAGACAGACTAGAGAGAACCCATCTCTCCTCTCCAGACAGACTAGAGAACCCATCTCTCCTCCAGACAGACTAGAGAGAACCCATCTCGCCTCCAGACAGACTAGAGAACCCATCTCTCCTCCAGACAGACTAGAGAGAACCCATCTCTCCTCCAGACATTCTAGAGAACCCATCTCTCCTCCAGACAGACTAGAGAACCCATCTCTCCTCCAGACAGACTAGAGAACCCATCTCTCCTCCAGACAGACTAGAGAACCCATCTCTCCTCTCCAGACAGACTAGAGTACCCATCTCTCCTCCAGACAGACTAGAGAACCCATCTCTCCTCCAGACAGACTAGAGAGAACCCATCTCTCCTCCAGACAGACTAGAGAGAACCCATCTCTCCTCCAGACAGACTAGAGAGAACCCATCTCTCCTACAGACAGACTAGAGAGAACCCATCTCTCCTTCTAACAGACTAGAGAGAACCCATCTCTCCTCTCCAGACAGATTAGAGAACCCATCTCTCCTCCAGACAGACTAGAGAGAACCCATCTCTCCTCCAGACAGACAAGAGAACCCATCTCTCCTCCAGACAGACTAGAGAGAACCCATCTCTCCTCCAGACAGACTAGGGAGAACCCGTCTCTCCTCTCCTAACAGACTAGAGAGAACCCATCTCTCCTCCAGACAGACTAGAGAACCCATCTCTCCTCCAGATAGACTAGAGAACCCATCTCTCCTCCAGACAGACTAGAGAACCCATCTCTCCTCCAGACAGACTAGAGAACCCATCTCTCCTCCAGACAGACTAGAGAGAACCCATCTCTCCTCTCCAGACAGACTAGAGAACCCATCTCTCCTCCAGACAGACTAGAGAGAACCCATCTCTCCTCTCCAGACAGACTAGAGAACCCATCTCTCCTCCAGACAGACGAGAGAGAACCCATCTCTCCTCCAGACAGACGAGAGAGAACCCATCTCTCCAACAGACAGACTAGAGAACCCATCTCTCCTCCAGACAGACGAGAGAGAACCCATCTCTCCTCCAGACAGACTAGAGAACCCATCTCTCCTCCAGACAGACTAGAGAGAACCCATCTCTCCTCCAGACAGACTAGAGAGAACCCATCTCTCCTCCAGACAGACTAGAGAGAACCCATCTCTCCTCCAGACAGACTAGAGAACCCATCTCTCCTCTCCAGACAGACTAGAGAACCCATCTCTCCTCCAGACAGACTAGAGAGAACCCATCTCTCCTCCAGACAGACTAGAGACAACCCATCTCTCCTACAGACAGACTAGAGAGAACCCATCTCTCCTCCAGACAGACTAGAGAACCCATCTCTCCTCCAGACAGACAAGAGAGAACCCATCTCTCCTCCAGACAGACTAGAGAACCCATCTCTCCTCCAGACAGACTAGAGAGAACCCATCTCTCCTCCAGACAGACTAGAGAGAACCCATCTCTCCTCCAGACAGACTAGAGAGAACCCATCTCTCCTCCAGACAGACTAGAGAGAACCCATCTCTCCTCCAGACAGACTAGAGAACCCATCTCTCCTCTCCAGACAGACTAGAGAACCCATCTCTCCTCCAGACAGACTAGAGAGAACCCATCTCTCCTCCAGACAGACTAGAGACAACCCATCTCTCCTCCAGACAGACTAGAGAGAACCCATCTCTCCTCCAGACAGACTAGAGAGAACCCATCTCTCCTCCAGACAGACTAGGGAGAACCCGTCTCTCCTCTCCTAACAGACTAGAGAGAACCCATCTCTCCTCACCTAACAGACTAGAGAGAACCCATCTCTCCTCTCCTAACAGACTAGAGAGAACCCATCTCTCCTCTCCTGACAGACTAGAGAGAACCCATCTCTCCTCTCCTAACAGACTAGAGAGAACCCATCTCTCCTCTCCTGACAGACTAGAGAACCCATCTCTCCTCCAGACAGACTAGAGAACCCATCTCTCCTCCTAACAGACTAGAGAGAACCCATCTCTCCTCTCCAGACAGATTAGAGAACCCATCTCTCCTCCAGACAGACTAGAGAGAACCCATCTCTCCTCCAGACAGACAAGAGAACCCATCTCTCCTCCAGACAGACTAGAGAACCCATCTCTCCTCCAGACAGACTAGAGAACCCATCTCTCCTCTCCTAATAGACTAGAGAGAACCCATCTCTCCTCCAGACAGACTAGAGAGAACCCATCTCTCCTCTCCAGACAGACTAGAGTACCCATCTCTCCTCCAGACAGACTAGAGAACCCATCTCTCCTCCAGACAGACTAGAGAACCCATCTCTCCTCCTAACAGACTAGAGAGAACCCATCTCTCCTCTCCAGACAGATTAGAGAACCCATCTCTCCTCCAGACAGACTAGAGAGAACCCATCTCTCCTCCAGACAGACAAGAGAACCCATCTCTCCTCCAGACAGACTAGAGAGAACCCATCTCTCCTCCAGACAGACTAGGGAGAACCCGTCTCTCCTCTCCTAACAGACTAGAGAGAACCCATCTCTCCTCCAGAAAGACTAGAGAACCCATCTCTCCTCCAGACAGACTAGAGAACCCATCTCTCCTCCAGACAGACTAGAGAACCCATCTCTCCTCCAGACAGACTAGAGAACCCATCTCTCCTCCAGACAGACTAGAGAGAACCCATCTCTCCTCTCCAGACAGACTAGAGAACCCATCTCTCCTCCAGACAGACTAGAGAGAACCCATCTCTCCTCTCCAGACAGACTAGAGAACCCATCTCTCCTCCAGACAGACTAGAGAACCCATCTCTCCTCCAGACAGACTAGAGAACCCATCTCTCCTCTCCAGACAGACTAGAGAGAACCCATCTCTCCTCTCCAGACAGACTAGAGAACCCATCTCTCCTCCAGACAGACTAGAGAGAACCCATCTCTCCTCCAGACAGACTAGAGAACCCATCTCTCCTCCAGACAGACTAGAGAACCCATCTCTCCTCCAGATAGACTAGGGAACCCATCTCTCCTCTCTAGACAGACTAGAGAACCCATCTCTCCTCCAGACAGACTAGAGAGAACCCATCTCTCCTCCAGACAGACTAGAGAGAACCCATCTCTCCTCCAGACAGACTAGAGAGAACCCATCTCTCCTCCAGACAGACTAGAGAGAACCCATCTCTCCTCCAGACAGACTAGAGAGAACCCATCTCTCCTCCAGACAGACTAGAGAACCCATCTCTCCTCTCCAGACAGACTAGAGAACCCATCTCTCCTCCAGACAGACTAGAGAGAACCCATCTCTCCTCCAGACAGACTAGAGACAACCCATCTCTCCTCCAGACAGACTAGAGAGAACCCATCTCTCCTCCAGACAGACTAGAGAGAACCCATCTCTCCTCCAGACAGACTAGGGAGAACCCGTCTCTCCTCTCCTAACAGACTAGAGAGAACCCATCTCTCCTCACCTAACAGACTAGAGAGAACCCATCTCTCCTCTCCTAACAGACTAGAGAGAACCCATCTCTCCTCTCCTGACAGACTAGAGAGAACCCATCTCTCCTCTCCAAACAGACTAGAGAGAACCCATCTCTCCTCTCCTAACAGACTAGAGAGAACCCATCTCTCCTCTCCTGACAGACTAGAGAGTACCCATCTCTCCTCCAGAAAGACTAGAGAGAACCCATCCGTCCTCCAGACAGACTAGAGAGAACCCATCTCTCCTCCAGACAGACTAGAGAACCCATCTCTCCTCTCCAGACAGACTAGGAGAACCCATCTCTCCTCTCCTGACAGACAGACTAGAGAGAACCCATCTCTCCTCTCCAGACAGACTAGAGAGAACCCATCTCTCCTCTCCAGACAGACTAGAGAGAACCCATCTCTCCTCCAGACAGACTAGAGAGAACCCATCTCTCCTCTCCTAACAGACTAGAGAGAACCCATCTCTCCTCTTCACACAGATGAGAGAGAACCCATCTCTCCTCCAGACAGACTAGAGAGAACCCATCTATCCTCCAGACAGACTAGGGAGAACCCATCTCTCCTCTCCTGACAGACTAGAGAGAACCCATCTCTCCTCTCCTGACAGACTAGAGAGAACCCATCTCTCCTCTCCAGACAGACTAGAGAGAACCCATCTCTCTTCCAGACAGACTAGAGAGAACCCATCTCCCCTCTCCAGACAGACTAGAGAGAACCCATCTCTCCTCCAGACAGACTAGAGAGAACCCATCTCTCCTCCAGAAAGACTAGAGAGAACCCATCCGTCCTCCAGACAGACTAGAGAGAACCCATCTCTCCTCCAGACAGACTAGAGAACCCATCTCTCCTCTCCAGACAGACTAGGAGAACCCATCTCTCCTCTCCTGACAGACAGACTAGAGAGAACCCATCTCTCCTCTCCAGACAGACTAGAGAGAACCCATCTCTCCTCTCCAGACAGACTAGAGAGAACCCATCTCTCCTCCAGACAGACTAGAGAGAACCCATCTCTCGTCCAGACAGACTAGAGAGAACCCATCTCTCCTCTCCAGACAGACTAGAGAGAACCCATCTCTCCTCCAGACAGACTAGGGAGAACCCATCTCTCCTCTCCTGACAGACTAGGAGAACCCATCTCTCCTCTCCAGACAGACGCGAGAGAACCCATCTCTCCACTCCTAACAGACTAGAGAGAACCCATCTCTCCTCTCCAGACAGACTAGAGAGAACCCATCTCTCCTCCAGACAGACTAGGAGAACCCATCTCTCCTCTCCAGACAGACTAGAGAGAACCCATCTCTCCTCTCCAGACAGACTAGAGAGAACCCATCTCTCCTCCAGACAGACTAGAGAGAACCCATCTCTCCTCCAGACAGACTAGGAGAACCCATCTCTCCTCTCCAGACAGACTAGAGAGAACCCATCTCTCCTCTCCAGACAGACTAGGAGAACCCATCTCTCCTCCAGACAGACTAGAGAGAACCCATCTCTCCTCCAGACAGACTAGAGAGAACCCATCTCTCCTCCAGACAGACTAGAGAGAACCCATCTCTCCTCTCCAGACAGACTAGAGAGAACCCATCTCTCCTCCAGACAGACTAGGGAGAACCCATCTCTCCTCTCCTGACAGACTAGAGAGAACCCATCTCTCCTCCAGACAGACTAGGAGAACCCATCTCTCCTCTCCAGACAGACTAGAGAACCCATCTCTCCTCCAGACAGACTAGAGAGAACCCATCTCTCCTCTCCAGACAGACTAGAGAACCCATCTCTCCTCCAGACAGACTAGAGAGAACCCATCTCTCCTCTCCTGACAGACTAGAGAGAACCCATCTCTCCTCCAGACAGACTAGAGAGAACCCATCTCTCCTCTCCTGACAGACAGACTAGAGAGAACCCATCTCTCCTCCAGACAGACTAGGAGAACCCATCTCTCCTCTCCTGACAGACTAGAGAGAACCCATCTCTCCTCCAGACAGACTAGAGAGAACCCATCTCTCCTCCAGACAGACTAGGAGAACCCATCTCTCCTCTCCAGACAGACTAGAGAACCCATCTCTCCTCCAGACAGACTAGAGAGAACCCATCTCTCCTCCAGACAGACTAGGAGAACCCATCTCTCCTCTCCAGACAGACTAGAGAGAACCCATCTCTCCTCTCCAGACAGACTAGGAGAACCCATCTCTCCTCTCCTAACAGACTAGAGAGAACCCATCTCTCCTCCAGACAGACTAGAGAGAACCCATCTCTCTTCTCCAGACAGACTAGGAGAACCCTGTCCCAAATGACACCCTATGTCCTATATGGGCCCTGGTCAAAAATAGTGCACTACATAGGGAATATGGTGTCATTTGAACGCACGCTTACACTGTGCCTCTCTCCCTGCATACAGTATTTATCTATATAAAGACTATAACGCAACCCTGACTGAAATTCTCTAGCTGTATCAGAATGGTGATACATACCCTGAATGTGTTTCAGATCAGGGTGAGATAGAACGAGGACATTGGGTCGTTGAACCACTGTCCTCCATATATTTGTGATTAAGGGGGCAAGGAGAGGGGGCAAGGAGAGGGTGCAAGGAGAGGGGGAAGGAGGAAGGGGGGTTATCTAATATGATGAAATAAAACTTGGGCCTATAAATGTGTGGTGCTGGGAGGGAGGAAATGATAAAATGAGAGTAGTTATGATCTCCACCCTCCTGTTATTCATAGACAGACAGAGAGGAGAGTAGTTATGGTCTCCACCCTCCTGTTATTCATAGACAGACAGAGAGGAGAGTAGTTATGATCCCCACCCTCCTGTTATTCATAGACAGACAGAGGAGAGTAGTTATGGTCTCCACCCTCCTGTTATTCATAGACAGACAGAGAGGAGAGTAGTTATGATCCCTACCCTCCTGTTATTTATAGACAGACAGAGAGGAGAGTAGTTAGGATCTCCACTCTCCTGTTATTTACAGACAGACAGAGAGGAGAGTAGTTATGGTCTCCACCCTCCTGTTATTTATAGACAGACAGAGAGGAGAGTAGTTATGGTCTCCACCCTCCTGTTATTCATCGACAGACAGAGGAGAGTAGTTATGATCCCCACCCTCCTGTTATTTATAGACAGACAGAGAGGAGAGTAGTTATGATCCCCACCCTCCTGTTATTTATAGACAGACAGAGAGGAGAGTAGTTATGGTCTCCACCCTCCTGTTATTCATAGACAGACAGAGAGGAGAGTAGTTATGATCCCCACCCTCCTGTTATTTATAGACAGACAGAGAGGAGAGTAGTTATGATCCCCACCCTCCTGTTATTCATAGACAGAGAGGAGAGTAGTTATGATCCCCACCCTCCTGTTATTTATAGACAGACAGAGAGGAGAGTAGTTATGATCCCCACCCTCCTGTTATTTATAGACAGACAGAGAGGAGAGTAGTTATGATCTCCACCACCCTGTTATTCATAGACAGACAGAGGGGAGAGTAGTTATGATCCCCACCCTCCTGTTATTTATAGACAGACAGAGAGGAGAGTAGTTATGATCCCCACCCTCCTGTTATTCATAGACAGACAGAGAGGAGAGTAGTTATGATCCCCACCCTCCTGTTATTTATAGACAGACAGAGAGGAGAGTAGTTATGATCTCCACCCTCCTGTTATTCATAGACTGTAACGGGTGACGCTCTCCTCATCCTCGGACGAGGTGAGGAGAGAAGGATCCTCAGACCAAAACGCAGCTTCAGGGAAATAAGCCATCTTTATTAAACAACGATAAAGATGGCAACACGAAACGAAACAAACACTTGCAAAACTACAAAATAACAAAACGACGTTGACGAGACCTGAACATAAACTTACATAACTAAACATAAACTTACGTACAGGTAACAGACGACATCGAAACGAAAACGAAACAAACAAACGCTACAGTCCTATGTGGTACGAACATAACATACTGACACAGGAGACAATCACCCACAAACAAACAGTGAGAATGCCCTACCTAAATATGACTCTTAATTAGAGGCAAACGCAAACCACCTGCCTCTAATCAAGAGCCATACCAGGCAAACCGAAACCAACATAGAAACAGATAACATAGAATGCCCACCCAACCTCACGTCCTGACCAACTAACACACAAAAACTAACATAAATAGGTCAGGAACGTGACAGTACCCCCCCCACAAGGTGCGAACTCCGGACGCACCAGCACAAAGTCTAGGGGAGGGTCTGGGTGGGCATCTAACCACGGTGGTGGCTCAGGCTCCGGGCGCGGTTCCCACCCCACCATAATCCATCCTAGCCCCCTCCCTTCAAGAATGTCCACCCTCTTACTTCCCCCACAAAATCCTCCTAATAACATATCTAATAATGACAATACCGGGACAGAGAGATAAACCAAGACAGAGGGATAGATAAGACTATAGAGGTAGATAAAGATAGAGAGGGAGATCAGGATAGAGGGGCAACTCCGGACTGAAAGGCAGCTCCGGACAGAGAGACAGCTCTGGACTGATGGGCAGTTCTGGGTATCTAGCCTTTTCAGGCTGAAGGGCAGCTCATGGCTGACTGACGACTCTCGATGCTCATGACTGGCTGACGGCTCTCGACGCTCATGGCAGGCTGACGGCTCTCGACGCTCATGGCAGGCTGACGGCTCTCGACGCTCATGGCAGGCTGACGGCTCTCGACGCTCATGGCAGGCTGACGGCTCTCGACGCTCATGGCAGGCTGACGGCTCTCGACGCTCATGGCAGGCTGACGGCTCTCGACGCTCATGGCGCTCTGACGGCTCTGGCTGCTCATGGCGCTCTGACGGCTCTGGCTGCTTATGGCGCTCTGACGGCTCTGGCTGCTCATGGTGCTCTGACGGCTCTGGCTGCTCATGGCGCTCTGACGGCTCTGGCAGATCCTGTCTGGTTGGCGGCTCTGGCAGATCCTGTCTGGTTGGCGGCTCTGGCAGATCCTGTCTGGTTGGCGGCTCTGGCAGATCCTGTCTGGTTGGCGGCTCTGGCAGATCCTGTCTGGTTGGCGGCTCTGGCAGATCCTGTCTGGTTGGCGGCTCTGGCAGATCCTGTCTGGTTGGCGGCTCTGGCAGATCCTGTCTGGCTGACGGCTCTAGCGGCTCCTGTCTGGCTGACGGCTCTAGCGGCTCCTGTCTGGCTGACGGCTCTGTAGGCTCATGGCAGACGGGCGGCTTTGCAGGCTCATGGCAGACGGGCGGCTTTGCAGGCTCCTGGCAGACGGATGGCTCAGACGGCGCTGGGGAGACGGATGGCTC